>NC_092719.1:222962703-223005167 GCF_047496885.1 Scyliorhinus torazame
TGTCTCCCACTGTCACCCACTGTCACCCACTGTCACCCACTGTCACCCACGCTGTCACCCACGCTGTCACCCACTGTCACCCACTGTCACCCACTGGCACCCACTGTCACCCACTGTCACCCACGCTGTCACCCACGCTGTCACCCACTGTCACCCACTGTCACCCACACTGTCACCCATTGTCACCCACTGTCACCCACTGTCACCCACTGTCACCCACGCTGTCACCCACTGTCACCCACGCTGTCACCCACTGTCACCCACTGTCACCTACTGTCACCCACGCTGTCACCCACGCTGTCACCCACTGTCACCCACTGTCACCCACGCTGCCACCCACTGTCACCCACGCTGTCACCCACGCTGTCACCCACTGTCACCCACTGTCACCCACTGTCACCCACTCTGTCACCCGCTGTCACCCACGCTGCCACCCACTGTCACCCACGCTGTCACCCACTGTCACCCACTGACACCCACGCTGTCACCCACTGTCACCCACGCTGTCACCCACTGTCACCCACGCTGTCACCCACGCTTTCACCCACTGTCACCCACTGTCACCCACGCTGTCGCCCACTGTCACCCACTGTCACCCACTGTCACCCACGCGGTCACCCACTGTCACACACGCTGTCACCCACGCTGCCACCCACGCTGTCACCCACTGTCACCCACTGTCACCCACACTGTCACCCACACTGTCACCCACACTGTCACCCACTGTTGCCCACTGTCACCCACGCTGTCACCCACTGTCACCCACGCTGTCACCCATTGTCACCCACTGTCACCCACGCTGTCACCCACACTGTCACCCACGCTGTCACCCACACTGTCACCCACGCTGTCACCCACGCTGTCACCCACTGTCACCCACACTGTCACCCACGCTGTCACCCACTGTTGCCCACTGTCACCCACGCTGTCACCCATGCTGTCACCCACACTGTCACCCACTGTCACCCACACTGTCACCCACACTGTCACCCACTGTCGCCCACTGTCACCCACTGTCACCCACACTGTCACCCACGCTGTCACCCACGCTGTCACCCACTGTCGCGCACTGTCACCCACGCTGTCACCCACGCTGTCACCCACACTGTCACCCACACTGTCACCCACGCTGTCACCCACGCTGTCACCCACGCTGTCACCCATGCTGTCACCCACTGTCACCCACGCTGTCACCCACGCTGTCACCCACACTGTCACCCACGCTGTCGCCCACTGTCACCTACGCTGTCACCCACGCTGTCACCCACACTGTCACCCACCCTGTCACCCAAACTGTCACCCACACTGTCGCCCACACTGTCACCCACTGTCACCCACTGTCACCCACGCTGTCACCCACCCTGTCACCCACTGTCGCCCACACTGTCACCCACACTGTCACCCACTGTCGCCCACTGTCACCCACGCTGTCACCCACACTGTCACCCACTGTCACCCACTGTCACCCACGCTGTCACCCACCCTGTCACCCACTGTCACCCACACTGTCACCCACTGTCGCCCACTGTCACCCACACTGTCGCCCACACTGTCACCCACTGTCACCCACTGTCACCCACGCTGTCACCCACCCTGTCACCCACTGTCACCCACACTGTCACCCACTCTGTCACCCACACTGTCACCCACTGTCACCCACTGTCACCCACGCTGTCACCCACGCTGTCACCCACTGTCGCCCACTGTCACCCACTGTCACCCACACTGTCACCCACGCTGTCACCCACACTGTCACCCACGCTGTCACCCTCACTGTCACCCACACTGTCACCCGCGCTGTCACCCACTGTCGCCCACTGTCACCCACTGTCACCCACACTGTCACCCACGCTGTCACCCACGCTGTCACCCACACTGTCACCCACTGTCACCCACACTGTCACCCACGCTGTCACCCACTGTCGCCCACTGTCACCCACGCTGTCACCCACGCTGTCACCCTCACTGTCACCCACGCTGTCACCCACGCTGTCACCCACACTGTCACCCACGCTGTCTCCCACTGTCGCCCACTGTCACCCACGCTGTCACCCACGCTGTCCCCCACACTGTCGCCCACGCTGTCCCCCACACTGTCACCCACACTGTCGCCCACTGTCACCCACACTGTCGCCCACACTGTCACCCATGCTGTCACCCACACTGTCACCCACTGTCGCCCCACACTGTCACCCACACTGTCACCCACGCTGTCACCCACACTGTCACCCACACTGTCACCCACGCTGTCACCCACACTGTCACCCACTGTCGCGCACGCTGTCACCCACTGTCACCCACGCTGTCACCCACTGTCACCCACACTGTCACCCACACTGTCACCCATGCTGTCACCCACTGTCACCCACACTGTCACCCACACTGTCACCCACACTGTCACCCACACTGTCACCCACACCTTCACCCACGCTGTCACCCACTGTCACCCACGCTGTCACCCACTGTCACCCACGCTGTCACCCACACTGTCGCCCACACTGTCACCCACGCTGTCACCCACGCTGTCACCCACGCTGTCACCCATGCTGTCACCCACGCTGTCACCCACGCTGTCACCCATGCTGTCACCCACTGTCACCCACACTGTCACCCACTGTCACCCACACTGTCACCCACACTGTCACCCACTGTCACCCACACTGTCACCCACACTGTCACCCACACTGTCACCCACACTGTCAACCATGCTGTCACCCACACTGTCACCCACACTGTCACCCACTGTCACACACACTGTCACCCACACTGTCACCCACTGTCACCCACGCTGTCACCCACTGTCACCCACACTGTCACCCACTGTCACCCACGCTGTCACCCACGCTGTCACACACGCTGTCACCCACGCTGTCACCCACACTGTCACCCACGCTGTCACCCACGCTGTCACCCACGCTGTCACCCACGCTGTCACCCACTGTCACCCACTGTCACCCACATTGTCACCCACGCTGTCACCCACGCTGTCACCCACGCTGTCACCCACACTGTCACCCACACTGTCACCCACACTGTCACCCACACTGTCACCCACTGTCACCCACTGTCGCCCACGCTGTCACCCACTGTCACCCACGCTGTCACTCACTGTCGCCCACGCTGTCACCCACTGTCACCCACTGTCACCCACGCTGTCACCCACGCTGTCACCCACGCTGTCACCCACTGTCGCCCACTGTCACCCACGCTGTCACCCACACTGTCACCCATGTTGTCACCCACACTGTCACCCACACTGTCACCCACTGTCACCCACTGTCACCCACACTGTCACCCACGCTGTCACCCACACTGTCACCCACACTGTCACCCACGCTGTCGCCCACACTGTCACCCACGCTGTCACCCACGCTGTCACCCACTGTCGCCCACACTGTCACCCACGCTGTCACCCACGCTGTCACCCACACTGTCACCCACGCTGTCACCCACACTGTCACCCACCACTGTCGCCCACACTGTCACCCACGCTGTCACCCACGCTGTCACCCACACTGTCACCCACGCTGTCACCCACGCTGTCACCCACACTGTCACCCACGCTGTCGCCCACACTGTCACCCACGCAGTCACCCACGCTGTCACCCACTGTCGCCCACACTGTCACCCACGCTGTCACCCACGCTGTCACCCACATTGTCACCCACGCTGTCACCCACGCTGTCACCCACGCTGTCACCCACTGTCACCCACTGTCACCCATGCTGACACTGAGCAGTGCATTGGGCTGCTGAAAATACGGTTCCAATGCCTGGACCATTCTTGCAGGGCTTTACAGAACACCCTCCAGAGGGTCTCCCGCTTTGGGGTGGTCAGCTGGGCCATGTGCTGGAGGAGGGGGAGACGGAGGTGGAGGGATATGCGGCCTCATCCGATAGGGAGGATGAGGGGGATGAGGCAGTCCATTCGGGGCTGGAGCTTGAGCCCAAGGAGGAGCTGGAGGATGAAGGGCAGGTGGTGGCGAGAGTCCGACATGAGGGGAGGATCAGGGTGACCCTCATCCACTCCCGATTCTCCGAGGACGAGGCTGTATACCTCAGCTCATCGCCCCTCCGCCACCCCCTCCTTCCCCCCCCCCCCCCACAACAATCAAATCTCCCCCCCACCCCGGCAACCTTATTCCCTCCCTCCCCTCCCCATCAAACCACCCCCTCCCCAAACATCCTCCCAGGCTCTGTTTAACATCCCCCCAGGGTGATGAGCCTGTGTCGCACTGTCGGTGGGCCACTATCCGAGGCAGCAGAGCGATGGTCACTCACTGTGAGGGAAGTTCTGCTGCCCCTCAGGATCTGATCAAGTCTGACTCCTGTCTGTGTGCTGACAGCGCCTCACACCCACCCTCTCAACGGGGTCTGCATCGGGGGCTTTTGATCTCAGACCACTGGGAGTGGAGGATTGGGGGGGTGGGGGAAGGGGGAGCAGGGTGGGGGAAGGGGGAGCAGGGTGGGGGATGGGGAACAGGGGGTGGGGGGGGGGTGGCCAGGCCAGCTGTGAAGATTAATGTGACAGAGGCTTCACATGTGTCAGGTCTCACATTTTAACGTGGCAGATTCCTGTTCACCCGAGCGAGACAGTGACCTCACCACTGCCCACTCAGTGGTCCACACTCTTCCTGATCTTTCGTGGCCCAGTGTTACGTCAAGGTGTGTACCCAGAATGCACATCAGAGATGAAGCAGCCTGCTGCTTTCTGCCCCTCTGGTGGTGTAGCTCTGTTATTTAAGGATGACATCCAGGCAATAGTAAGGGACGACATCGGCGCTATGGAGGATAAGGTTGAATCCATTTGGGTGGAAATCAGGAATAGTAAGGCGAAAAAGTCACATATAGGAATAGTCTATAGGCCACCAAATAGTATCATTATGGTGGGGCAGGCAATAAACAAAGAAATAACGGATGCATGTAGAAATGGTACAGCAGTTATCATGGGGGATATTAATCTACATGCCGATTGGTTTAACCAGGTCGATCAAGGCAGCCTTGAGGAGGAGTTTATAGAATGTATCTGCGATAGTTTCCTCGAACAGTATGTAATGGAACCTACGAGGGAACAAGTGGTCCTAGACCTGGTCCTGTGTAATGAGACAGGATTGATTCAGGATCTCATAGTTAGGGATCCTCTCGGAAGGAGCGATCACAATATGGTGGAATTTAAAATACAGATGGAGGGTGAGAAGGTAAAATCAAGCACTAGTGTTTTGTGCTTAAACAAAGGAAATTACAATGGGATGAGAGAAGAACTAGCTAAGGTAGACTGGGAGCAAATACTTTATGGTGAAACAGTTGAGGAACAGTGGAGAACCTTCCAAGCGATTTTTCACAGTGCTCAGCAAAGGTTTATACCAACAAAAAGGAAGGACGGTAGAAAGAGGGAAAATCGACCGTGGATATCTAAGGAAATAAGGGAGAGTATCAAGTTGAAGGAAAAAGCATTCAAAGTGGCAAAGATTAGTGGGAGACTAGAGGACTGGGAAATCTTTAGGGGGCAACAGAAAGCTACTAAAAAAGCTACAAAGAAGAGTAAGATAGATTATAAGAGTAAACTTGCTCAGAATATAAAAACAGATAGTAAAAGTTTCTACAAATATATAAAACAAAAAAGAGTGGCTAAGGTAAATATTGGTCCTTTAGAGGATGAGAAGGGAGATTTAATAATGGGAGATGAGGAAATGGCTGAGGAACTGAACAGGTTTTTTGGGTCGGTCTTCACAGTGGAAGACACAAATAACATGCCAGTGACTGATGGAAATGAGGCTATGACAGGTGAGGATCTTGAGATGATTGTTATCACTAAGGAGGTAGTGATGGGCAAGCTAATGGGGCTAAAGTTGACAAGTCTCCTGGCCCTGATGGAATGCATCCCAGAGTGCTAAAAGAGATGGCTAGGGAAATTGCAAATGCACTAGTGATAATTTACCAAAATTCACTTGACTCTGGGGTGGTCCCGGCGGATTGGAAATTAGCAAACGTGACACCACTGTTTAAAAAAGGAGGTAGGCAGAAAGCGGGTAATTATAGGCCAGTGAGCTTAACTTCAGTAGTAGGGAAGATGCTGGAATCTATCATCAAGGAAGAAATTGCGAGGCATCTGGATGGAAATTGTCCCATTGGGCAGACGCAGCATGGGTTAATAAAGGGCAGGTCGTGCCTAACTAATTTAGTGGAATTTTTTGAGGACATTACCAGTGCGGTAGATAACGGGGAGCCAATGGATGTGGTATATCTGGATTTCCAGAAAGCCTTTGACAAGGTGCCACACAAAAGGTTGCTGCATAAGATAAAGATGCATGGCATTAAGGGGAAAGTAGCAGCATGGATAGAGGATTGGTTAATTAATAGAAAGCAAAGGGATAAATGGGTTTTTCTCTGGTTGGCAATCAGTAGCTAGTGGTGTCCCTCAGGGATCAGTGTTGGGCCCACAACTGTTCACAATTTACATAGATGATTTGGAGTTGGGGACCAAGTGCAATGTGTCCAGATTTGCAGACGACACTAAGATGAGTGGTAAAGCAAAAAGTGCAGAGGATATTGGAAGTCTGCAGAGGGATTTGGGTAGGCTAAGTGAATGGGCTAGGGTCTGGCAGATGGAATGAGTCGCAAAAAGTTGGTTTACAGGTGCAACAGGTGATCAAGAAGGCAAATGGAATTTTGTCATTCATTGCTAGAGGGATGGAGTTTAAGACTAGGGAGGTTATGCTGCAATTGTATAAGGTGTTAGTGAGGCCACACCTGGAGTATTGTGTTCAGTTTTGGTCTCCTTACCTGAGAAAGGACGTACTGGCGCTGGAGGGTGTGCAGCGGAGATTCACTAGGTTAATCCCAGAGCTGAAGGGGTTGGATTACGAGAAGAGGTTGAGTAAACTGGGACTGTACTCATTGGAATTTAAAAGGATGCGGGGGGAATCTTATAGAAACATATAAAATTATGAAGGGACTCGATAGGATAGATGCGGGGAGGTTGTTTCCACTGGTGGGTGAAAGCAGAACTAGGGGCCATAGCCTCAAAATAAGGGGAAGTAGATTTAGGACTGAGTTTAGGAGGAACTTCTTCACCCAAAGGGTTGTGAATCTATGGAATTCCTTGCCCAGTGAAGCAGTAGAGGCTCCTTCATTAAATGTTTTTAAGATAAAGATAGATAGTTTTTTGAAGAATAAAGGGATTAAGGGTTATGGTGTTCGGGCCGGAAAGTGGAGCTGAGTCCACAAAAGATCAGCCATGATCTCATTGAATGGCGGAGCAGGCTCGAGGGGCCAGATGTTCTTTGATGTCTTTGGTTGATGTCCGCTGAAGCTCTGGAGACGGAGGGCCCCGGCCAACTTACTCATATCACAGGCGCCACCGGCCAGCCTGTTCTGCCCACAGCCTTTGGTATGCAGCAGTGTCAGAAGAGCAGAGGATCAAATCGAATACAGAAAGGACAACACAACAAGGCCCGAAAGCTGGCGGCTGCCGTAGTCTCCTCCATAGGGGCATCACCTTGCCCCCTGCGATGGACCCCAGTGCTTCCTCCTCCCGGACAGGCCCATAGGGCACTAGGTGACTCCATGGGTAGGAGGGGCAGCCGGGGTGAGCTCCAGAGGCCTCTGAATCATCTGGCACTGCCAGCCCTGGAGGCTCCCCATTGTCAGCAGCATGGTGTCGACACCCTCAGCGATACTCCTCAGTGACTGGGACAGGGTGTGCAGTGTCCTGGCAATGTCCACCCGCGTCTGGGGCACGTCCCTCACCACCTGGGACACGGTGTCGAGGCCCTCAGCCATGGCCGCCACAGATTGAGCCAAGCCTTGGGCACCAGCTCTCCACACGCGGGCATCATGCGCCAGGCTCTCCGCTGCGGTCACCACCCTAGCAGTGTTGACCTCAGTGCCACGCCTTGCCCGCACTGTCTCCTGCACCGGGAGGCTTTGGGGCTCCTCCAATCGGCTATGCAGTTGCTAGAATGTCGATGACACCCCCTCCTGAATCTCACAGCTGTGTCCTATCATCAGCATCAGCTCTGGGAGAACCTTGTCCAGAGCTCAGCACCAGGTTGGGACCCAACTGTGTCCTGGGAACAGCAGACCTCCAACTGAAACATAGGAAATAGAAGCAGGAGGAGGCCATTCGTCCCTTCGAGCCTGCTCCACCATTCATTATGATCAAGGTGATCGTGCAAATTCAGTATCCCACTCCCGCTTTCTCTCCGTACCCCTTAATCCCGTTAGCCTCAAGGGCCACGCCCACAAGGGCCACGCCCACATGGGCTACTCCCACAAGGGCCACGCCCACAAGGGCCACTCCCACAAGGGCCACATCCACAAGGGCCACGTCCACAAGGGCCACTCCTACAAGGGCCACTCCCACAAGGGCCACTCCCACAAGGGCCACATCCACAAGGGCCACGTCCACAAGGGCCACTCCTACAAGGGCCACGCCCACAAGGGCCACGTCCACAAGGGCCACTCCCACAAGGGCCACGCCCACAAAGGCCACTCCCACAAGGGCCACTCCCACAAGGGCCACGCCCACATGGGCTAATCCCACAAGGGCTACTCCCACACGGGCCACGCCCACATGGGCTACTCCCACAAGGGCCACGCCCACGAGGGCCACGTCCGCAAGGGCCACGTCCGCAAGGGCCACGCCCACAAGGGCCACGCCCACAAGGGCCATGCCCACAAGGGCCACGTCCGGCTCCCGCTTGAATATATCCAACGAACCGGCCCCAGCAGCTTTCTGTGGGAGAGAATTCCACAAGTTCCCAACTCTCTGAGAGAAGTTGTTCCTCATCACCTTGGAGGTAGGTGAGCACTTTGGTGATAGTGACCACAATTCGATTACGTTTACTTTCGTGATGGAAAGGGATAGGTATATACCGCAGGGCAAGTGTTATCTGGGGGAAAGGCAATTATGATGCGATGAGGCAAGACTTAGGATGCATCGGATGGAGAGGAAAACTGCAGGGGATGGGCACAATGGAAATGTGGAGCTTGTTCAAGGAACCGCTACTGCGTGTCTTTGATAAGTATGTACCTGTCAGGCAGGGAGGAAGTGGTCGAGTGAGGGAACTGTGGTTTACCAAAGCAGTCGAAACACTTGTCAAGAGGACGAAGGAGGCTTATGTAAAGATGAGACATGAAGGTTCAGTTAGGGCGCTCGAGAGTTACAAGTTAGCTAGGAAGGACCTAAAGAGAGAGCTAAAAAGAGCTCCTTAGTGAAGACCGATCCAAAGTATTTGTTCAGCTGGTCTGCCATCTCTTTGTTGCCCAGTATGAATTCACCTGATTCTAGCTGACATTTGACATCACCAGCCTTTTTCTCTTCACGTTTCTATAGAAGGTGTTGCCGTCAGTTTTGATGTTTTCTGCAGGCTTACACTCGTAATCTTTTTCCCCCTTCCGAGTGAAACGCTTTGGGCGGGATTCCCCTTTGCCCGACGGCGAAATCAGGAATGGTGATCAGGTGGAGAATAGCTCCCAATGCCGAGATCGCGGCAGGCGGTGGTTTGATGCTGGGTCGCGATGCTCCGTGCCCTCCCAATCGGCGTCATTACGTCGTGCGCAGTTGCAACAGCGTTCGCATCTCATTATCGGGCCCACCTGTGATACTCTGCCACCGATGGGCTGAATTCCCCATGGCGCAGGCCACGTGTGGCTGCGGAGAGAGAGAGAGACGGCGTACGGACAGCATCCAGCAGCGCTATACGCTGCCAACATTTGTGCCACTGGCCGGGGGGGGCATTCTGCCAGGGCCGGGCGGAGTAGTGGGGGAGGACCAGGAGGTGGGCTGTGGGGTCGGGGTGGAGCGGTGCGCAGTCCAGCGCAACCGCCGCCATATTTTCAGCCAATCGGTGCGTGTGTAGGGGGTGTAAGTGTACACAGCTTGTCATTCCTGCTAGTGTCCATCACGGACCTGTTTCTGGCCCCATTTTACTTTCTTCCGACTTCCTGCATTGGTTCCCACCCCCCTGCCATATTAGTTTAAATCCTCCCCAACAGCACTAGCAAACCCCCCCCCCCCCCCCCCCCAGGACATTGGTTCCAGTCCTGCCCAGGTGCAGACTGTCCATTTGTACTGGTCTCACCTCCCCCAGAACCGGTTCCATTGCCCCAGGAATTTGAATCCCTCCCTCTTGCACCATCTCTCGAGCCACGCATTCATCCTGTTCATCCTGACATTCCTACTCTGACTAGCACGTGGCACTGGTCGCAATCCTGAGATTACTACCTTTGAGTCCTACTTTTTAGTTTAACTCCTAACTCCCTAAATTCAGCTTGTAGGACCTCATCCCATTTTCTACCTATATCGTTGGTGCCTATGTGCACAATGACAGCTGGCTGTTCACCCTCCCCCTTTAGAATGTCCTGCAGCCGCTCCGAGACATCCAGGGCCCTTGCACCCGGGAGGCAACACACCTTCCTGGAGTCTCGTTTGCATTCACAGAAGCGCCTGTCTATTCCCCTTACAATCGAATCCCTATCACGATAGCTCTGCCACTCTTCTTCCTGCCCTCCTGTACAGCAGAGCCAGCCACGGTGCCATGAACCTGGCTGCTGCTGCCGTCCCCTGGTGAGCCATCTTCCCCAACAGTATCCAAAGCGGTATGTCTGTTTTGGAGGGAGATGACCGCAGGGGGACCTCTGCACTGCCTTCCTGCCCTTCCTCTGTCTGGTGGCCGCCCATTCCCTATCTGCCTCAGTTTTTTACCTGTGGTGTGACCAACTTACTGAGCGTGCTGCCAACGATTTCCTCAGCATCGCGGATGCTCCAAAGTGAGCCCACCTGCAGCTCCAGAGCCGTCAAGCAGTCTGACAGGAGCTGTAGTTGGACACACTTCCTGCTAAATTGCCCCTTAATTGGAAAAAAAAATGAATTGGGTACCCTAAATTTATGTTTTAAAAACATCAAAGAGCCTTTCTTTAGCACACCACTGTGTTGCTGGTCTCTCTCATTCTTGGTGCACAGTTCTCAAAAGTGCCTTGCTGGCTATGTATTCCAGAGAAATTCTATTAATAATAATCTTTATTGTCACGAGTAGGCTTACATTAACAGTGTAATGAAGTTACTGTGAAAAGCCCCTGGTCGCCACACTCCGGCACCTGTTCGGGTACACAGAGGGAGAATTCAGAATGTCCAATTCACCTAACAAGCACGTCTTTCGGGACTTGTGGGAGGAAACCGGAGCACCCGGAGGAAACCCACGCAGACACGGGGAGAACGTGCAGACTCCACACAGACAGTGACCCAAGCCGGGAATCGAACCGAGGACCCTGGTGCTGTGAAGTAACAGTGCTAACCACTGTGCTACCATGTTGCCCATGTCTGCTGCAGTTATTGTTTCAGAACAGGTTATTGCATTTTACTGTCTCACCCCAGAAGGATTTGAAAAGTCTCAGGTTGGTGCGGATCCAACAGGAGTTTGGGGTCTTTAACTTCCCCCAGACGGTTGAGTTCATCCCTCTCCACGGAGTGTGTGGATTGCCACAGCGGCAATAGTGGGGCACAGGCCGTGGGCACCGGCGCTGGTCATGGGTGGGGTATGCTGGTGGCTGCCTAGGTGTGCAGGAGCACGTGGAGGGGGGCAGGCACGGGGTCATTGGCGTGGCAGCCCCGTGTGTGGCAGGCATGACTGGTCCCAGAGTGCCGAAGCCAGCTCACCTGTGTGGTCCGGTGGAGGTCATTGAGCTTCTTGGCGCACTGGGTGGCGGTCCTCCTACTCACGCTCCCCGAGCTGACAGCCCCTGCCATTGCCTCCCAGGCGGCACAGGACACCCTGTGGCTGACCCTCCGGCTCCCTCTGAGGAACAGGGTGTCCTGGTCCTGACTCTACCGTGTCCATGAGTCCGGCCAGGTCGGTATCCCCGAATCGTGGAGCAGGTTTGCAATGTGGCACGGCTGCGTGCTGTGTGGGGTTTTGCTCTGCGGGTTCGTTTTAAGTGCTGCTCCCCCTCGTTAGCGAGGAGCTGCCGAGCGTGGTCCCGGCGAATCAGGCGGCCGGACGGTCATTTGCCGCCTGAAGCCCCTGGGGTTCCATTAAGTGCCCTAAGTAATGTTAGGTACCGGTGACAGCCTCGCCGGGTCAGCTGTCAGGAAACCCCTGGCGTTTCCCGCTCCCTACCACACTGAGAACAAATTTGGTTCGGTCGCACCCGGTATGTTTTAAGAAGCACATGAAATTTTCCAAAGGGGAATGAGATAAATTTTTGAAGGGAAGAAGTGTGCAGGGGCATTGGACAAAGAACTAATTGAATCGTC
Source organism: Scyliorhinus torazame (assembly GCF_047496885.1). NCBI lineage: Eukaryota > Metazoa > Chordata > Chondrichthyes > Carcharhiniformes > Scyliorhinidae > Scyliorhinus > Scyliorhinus torazame. Next base: position 222,974,959 of record NC_092719.1, read on the forward strand.
CTTTGCAATGTCGGCATGAGGGGCTGAATGGCGTCTCCGTGTGCTGGAAGGGTCTCCGGTTGTATGAACACCCAGGTCGTGGGACTGGACTGGGAACATAAACAGCTCTTGTTCTTCCATCTCAGCCTTCGTAACTTGTTGGCTACAGTCGACTGACTACAACCCGCCCCTATTTCTGGGTCAAGAGTCCGGTTGACGGTCTGTTAGAATCAGGAGCATAATGTGAAAATCATTACACAGACTTACATAAGACAGCACATAAACTTGACCCAATGTAACAACACTAAAGTCAGTGAGGTGAAAAAGCCTGGGGTCAGCGAGGTCAGAATGTTCCTGGAAAGACTGATTGCTAAAAGGAATAAATGGCTAAACCAGCAAAGGCTGGGTCAGTGGACAATCTACGGAGCAAGCTCCCTCAGGAAAAATTTAATGAGAAAAAAAGAAAATCGCTTATTGTCACAAGTAGGCTTCAAATAAAGTTACTGTGAAAAGCCCCTAGTCGCCACGTTCAGGGAGGCCGGTACGGGAATTGAACCTGCGTGCTGGCCTGTCTTCAAAGCCAGCGATTTAGCCCGGTGCTAAACCAGCCCCACAGATGGTGAGATGCTGGGAGCATTGCCTTGATTCGTGCAAATGTAAATTCAAGAGATTTCTCCCAGTCAGTAACATTTTGGGATGCAGTACCAGGTCATTTTGAAACTTGACGTGCTGAGGAGAGTGTGCTCGGGAGGAACAGGCGTCCCTGGACACTTCACAAAGCTCTCCACCACTGAGGGCGTTTCCTCACCTAAATGTCGGGGCCTGTTGTCGCCTCACTGACGGGGATCAATCACTGATCAGTCAGTAAGCCCACTATCGGTGGATCATTGACGGACAGTGCGGAGAAAGAGAATTTGATGGATTTTTTTCTCATCAGGGAAATTCTTTGTTATTAAGTTTAGATTAATAATAATAATTGCTTATTGTCACAAGTAGGCTTCAAATGAAGTTACTGTGAAAAGCCCCTAGTCGCCACATTCCGGCGCCTGTTCGGGGAGGCTGGTACGGGAATTGAACCCGTGCTGCTGGCCTGCCTTGGTCTGCTTGCAAAGCCAGCTGTTTAGCCCACTGTGCTAAACCAGCAGATTCTACCTGCCCACGCTGATCCCAGTCCTTCTGCACTGAAGGGGTTCTATGGTGATTCTATGGTGATGATTTTCTGATGACCATCGCAGGTCCTCCTGCAGGAAATGCAGCGCAGAGACCCCGGACAGAGGTGCCGGTGATAGTGAGCAGCCGTGGGTTATTGTGCAGGCCCCGGGCGCATTGCTGGCAAGCGGTGAAGGACCTTCTCCCCTTTACATGGGCGAGTAAGGAATCCACTTTGCAACTTGAATGAAGGCATATCTGCGGGCATGCATTTGGTGATACTAGAAGGTGGAATGCCTTTGGCTCGAGGTGCCAAGGAGACCTGTGCCCGGCGAGGCTGTATAGGGATGGCAGGCACGCCTGGAAGGGTGAGGTCCTGCAATGCATTGGGCACTGGACAGGGGGTGTTGGCGAGGGGCGTGTAAACTTCAGCCACCTAGGATAGGGACTCAGAGGGTGCTCCTGTCCACACTGCGCACGAGGGACCCAATGCACTGGAACACAGCTGGACAGGTAGCAGATTTCCAAAGCTGGCAGTTCTGACACCGCTGGAAGAGGACACGTTTGAGTGGGCACAAGTCAAGATGGCAGGGGAGAGGCGGGAGTTTTTGAGGAGAGTGAAGGAGACACACCTTCGATGGGATGTCCTTCAGAGATAGAGGGCTCAGGGCAGGGGATGAAATATCACCTTCACTGTTCCTCAGTGTTTTTGCATCAGTGTAGAATGGAATTGCGCCATGCCCCCTGTCTAGGACATATCAGCAGCTCCTGAGTCCACTTCTTTAATGCTCAGGTATACCTGCTGCTGCTGTTCATCCATCAGGTGGGTCATCGTCCAGAGCAATCAGGGATTCAGATGGAGGAGGAGAGACCCTCAGATGTGGCTGATCACATCCTCACTCCGCACCTCACGCAGCCTCAGATACTGCCACCTCGGTGGGGTTGACTGCCTTGGTACAAATGGACACACAGACTGGGGAAGCTTGTCATCGTAATTTCCCAGGCCTCTGGCATTCGGAGGAGGGCTGGAGAGCAGGATCATCCCCAGGAAGATGACCTGCCTCTGGAGTCATTCATCAGGTGGTATATGGCGGCCTGGCAGAGCATGGCCTAGTCCATGTGGGGCCTGAGCCATCGAGAGATTGGCGAATCTCAGGGAGAGTCGGCTCCAGCAGCTCAATCAGGGCATTCTGGGACTGCGTTCAGACCAATAAAGCCACCCCTCAGCGAGGCATAGGCCGTGTGAGAGATGGATGAGGTTCCTGGTGTCTCTCCCCGCTGCTGTCAATCTCCGGTGAACAGGGAGGTCTAAATGAACCTGGCATTGGCCGCTGAGTGGCAGGTCTCTGCACCCGGGAGCTCCTCTCAGGATGCCCCTGATAGTGACAGGATTGTCTCAGGATTCTGCGGAATCCGGGGCGGGGGGGGGTTGTCCAGCCCAGTCAGAACCCTCACAGCCACCAGAAAACCAGAGGACGACTGCCACGGTCATCCAGACCACTGGGATTCCGGGTCAGCAGCCTGCCTCCAATGGAGCTGCCCACAATGGGCGGGAATCGGGCAATGACGGGTGAAGCGTTCCACTGCCTGGCTTGTGTCCAATTGTTCCACCGTACTTTACTGAATCGTTACCTCGTATCTCGCGTCCTGCTTGAGCTCGGGCAGCCATTAAGGTTGGAGGCCCGCAACTCAAAGAGTAATTGCGAAGGCCCCACAGAGCCAATACAGGCTTGATGGGCTAACTGGCCTCCTTCAGCACCGTGTTGGTGGAGCTTGCGCTGATCTGTCAGGCTGAAGGCTTTCTTTTAATTCACTGGGGGCAGTGTTCCTGCTCCGAGTTCTAATGTTCTTATGTCTGCTGGCCTTAAAAAAAGGGAAAAGAAGAAATCAGCCCCGCCCATTTTAATCCCGCTTCCCAGTGCGTGGTCCGTGGCCTTCCCGGTTACAGCTCTTCAGATACAGATCCGGGTACTTTTCAAATGGGTGGCCCACTGTGCAGCAATTCCTCCACAGCCAGGAACAGGGCATAGGCTCAGACTCGAATTTGCAGCCCTGTGATTCACAGGTGGGTCATGCCAGCTGATCCCAGTGGCACACTTGGCAAACAATGCTCATGCAAAGAAACATTTATTTTTTTTAAAAACGAGGCTATTCCCTGTGGCGCAAGGGGCACCGGGAATGGGCTGAGAGAGAGGCGGGCTGTCAGAGGGACGCCGATCGAATGTGAATGGAAACTCTGATGGGCCTGAAATAGCGAGGTCAGCAGCTCCAATACTACAGCCATTGTCTAAATGCTGCAGAGGTGTTAGGGAACATGTTACAGCTTGCAGGTGGAAGGAAGAATAGTGCTTTGTTTGGCGGTGAATTCCAGTTCAAACGGCCGCCTGCCCAACACAGCTAAACAGACAGAGTCCCTGAAAGTGGAAACTGCTACTCCTCAACATGCAAATATTGGGGATTAAATACAAACAGCAGCCCAGACTGAAGCCGAGCTTCAAAGATTGAAATGATCTCTCTTACATTTTCCAGCCTTTTGGCAGATTGTCAAAGAATGCGTTGAGTCAGGCCACTGGCCACATTGACGCGCTCTAGACACGACTCAGGTCCACACCTGTTTAATTCCATCCTCAGAGGCTCGGCAAAGTCCCTCATGGAAAATCCACACATACTCCACTTTTAGCATCAGCTGGACACGTCCAGACAAGCAGTTTGTCATCGCTGCGAAGCTCGATTCAAAAACGTGCAACTTTCCCCATCGACGTCTGGGGATGTCTGGCCCCAAGACCTCCCAAAGTGGGGGCGAAGCATTCGGGAAGGAGCGAAACATCCCAAGCTTCACTTGCCCTGGACTAGCTGAAGCCAGGCGTCGACAGCGAAAGGGGAGCGTGGCAACCAGGGCACCCCACCCACACGCAACCAGGGCACCCCACCCCCCCTCCTACAACTGCTGTCTGCCCCCACCTTCTGACTGACGCTGTGGCTCACGCAATGGACTCCTCAGTTTCCGGAGAACTACTTTTTACTCTGGAAGCAAGTTATCCTGGACTCCAAGGGACTGCCGAAGAGAGGGAGAGAGTTTCACTTCCTCCCACATCTGTCAGAATCTGGAAATCTGGGTGTTTAAGTGGGGCGTGCGAGCATTCAACATGCCAGGTGTACTGTAGAGCTGGAAGTGGATGGCACGTTATTTTGGGTGACAACAGATAAGGAGACATTCTGGGTCCCACTGCGTTTGTAAATAGCCACGAGGGGATAACGGGCGATGAATTGGGGAGGGTGTTTGCAGAATAGAGCGTTAAATTGCTCTGCATTTGATTGTGTGAGGCTGCTGACAATTGTTGCTCACTGTGCTTGATTGGTTAAGCCTGGCTTGATTGGTTAAGCCTGGGTGTAGGGTCAGAGTAAAATAAACAAAGTTGTAGACAGGACTGGAAGGTAGAGCCAAAACATGGAGCAGACATTTTAAAGCACTGGGAATAAAATCTGGTTGACATAACCCCCCCACCCCCCAATTACTCACCTTAGGCTGGTTGTGTTCAAGAAAACCTGGATTACATGAAGGTTCCCTTGCCTTCTATCCAGGGACTACCGTGGTACACACTGTTACTGGTTAGAGAAAGAAAGATCTTCAGCGGAATGGAGACTAAGTGGAGGGCCGCATCTTAAAACAACGACGAATCAGACTACTGGAGGGAGATAAATCACTTGGTTGCACGGTGTACCGAAAACAACCTCTCTCTAAACGTCGGAAAGATCAAGGAACTGATCATCGACTTCAGGAAGCGCAGCACGACACACCCTCCCGTCTACATCAATGTCTCCGAAGTGGAGATGGTCGATAGATTTAAGTTCCTGGGAGTCACCATCACCAACAGTCTGTCCTGGTCCACTCACGCTGTTGCAACAGTCAGGAATGCCCAACAACGTCTCTACTTCCTACGGAAGCGAAAGAAATTCGGCATGTCTGCATCGACTCTCACAAACTTCTACAGATGTACCATAGAGAGCATCCTATCCGGCTGCATCACAGCCTGGTATGGCAACTGCTCGGTCCAAGATCGCAAGAAACTGCAGAGTGTGGTGAACTCAGCCCAGCGCAGCACACAAGCTTGCACATTGATTCTGTCTACACCTCCCGCTGCCTCAGGAAGGCAGACAGCATTATCCGAGACCCCTCACACCCAGGCATTGAATTCTTCCAGACCCTTCCATCAGGCAGAAGGTACAGAAGTCTGAAGACCTGCACATCCAGACATAGGAACAGCTTCTTCCCCACAGCTACAAGACTCCTCAACGACTCCCCCTCGGACTGATCTGTTCCCTGTAAGAACACTATTCACGATGCCCTATGCTGCTCTTGCTCATGTATTTGCTTTGTTTGGCCCCTTGTTCCGCACTGTAACCAATCACTGTTTGTCGATGTACCTTTGTCAATGTTCTCTGTTGATTATTCTTGTGTCTACTATGTACGTACTGTGTACGTTCCCCCGGCCACAGAATAAGACTTTTCACTGTACTTCGGAACATGTGACAATAAATCAAATCAAAATCAAATCAACAGCAAAACTGGCTGCGCACATTGACCGATTCAGCGACTGTGGAGGGGCGAGTACCGGCGCCACGTGGAACACAATCGATTCCAAGGAGAAATGGCGCCCGATTCGCCGGGTCCGTGATTGACACTCGGGAGGCTGACAAGCTGACGGTGCAGATACACACGGCACCCCCCACACACACTGCACTCCCCACACACACTGCACTCCCCACACACACGGCACCCACCACACACACCATCCCAGACACTCCCCACACGCACCATCCCAGACAGTCCCCACACGCACCATCCCAGACACTCCCCACACACACCATCCCAGACACTCCCCACACACACTCACCCAGACACTCCCCACACACACCATCCCAGACAGTCCCCACACGCACCATCCCAGACACTCCCCACACGCACCATCCCAGACAGTCCCCACACGCACCATCCCAGACACTCCCCACACACACCGTCCCAGACACTCCCCACACACACTCACCCAGACACTCCCCACACACACTCACCCAGACACTCCCCACACACACTCACCCAGACACTCCCCACACACACTCACCCACACACTCCCCACACACACTCACCCAGACACTCCCCACACACACTCACCCAGACACTCCCCACACACACTGCACTCCCCACACACACTCATCCCAGACACTCCCCACACACACTGCACTCCCCACACACACTCACCCAGACACTCCCCACACACACTCACCCAGACACTCCCCACACACACTCACCCAGACACTCCCCACACACACCATCCCAGACACTCCCCACACACACCATCCCAGACACTCCCCACACACACTGCACTCCCCACACACACTCATCCCAGACACTCCCCACACACACTGCACTCCCCACACACACTCATCCCACACACTCCCCACACACACCATCCCAGGCACTCCCCACACGCACTCACCCAGACACTCCCCACACACACTCACCCAGACACTCCCCACACACCCTCACCCAGACACTCCCCACACACACCACCCAGACACTCCCCACACACACTCACCCAGACACTCCCCACACACACCATCCCAGACACTCCCCACACACACTCACCCAGACACTCCCCACACACACTCACCCAGACACTCCCCACACACACTCACCCAGACACTCCCCACACACACTCACCCAGACACTCCCCACACACACTCACCCAGACACTCCCCACACACACTCACCCAGACACTCCCCACACACACTCACCCAGACACTCCCCACACACACTCACCCAGACACTCCCCACACACACTCACCCAGACACTCCCCACACACACCATCCCAGACACTCCCCACACACACCATCCCAGACACTCCCCACACACACCGTCCCAGACACTCCCCACACACACCATCCCAGACACTCCCCACACACACCGTCCCAGACACACCCCACATACACCGTCCAAGACACACCCCACACACACCGTCTCAGACACTCCCCACACACACTCACCCAGACACTCCCTACACACACCATCCTAGACACTCCCCACACGCACCATCCCAGACACTCCCCACACACACCATCCCAGACACTCCCCACACACACTCACCCAGACACTCCCTACACACACCATCCTAGACACTCCCCACACGCACCATCCCAGACACTCCCCACACACACCATCCCAGACACTCCCCACACACACCATCCCAGACACTCCCCAAACACACCATCCCAGACACTCCCCAAACACACCATCCCAGACACTCCCCACACACACCATCCCAGACACTCCCCACACACACCATCCCAGACACTCCCCACACACACCACCCGACACTCCCCCACACACACTCACCCAGACACTCCCCACACACACCATCCCAGACACTCCCCAAACACACCATCCCAGACACTCCCCACACACACCATCCCAGACACTCCCCATACACACCATCCCAGACACTCCCCACACACACCACCCGACACTCCCCCACACACACCATCCCAGACACTCCCCACACACACCATCCCAGGCACTCCCTACACACACCACCCGACACTCCCCCACACACACCATCCCAGACACTCCCCACACACACCATCCCAGACACTCCCCACACACACCTTCCCAGACACTCCCCACACACACCATCCCAGACACTCCCCCACACACACCATCCCAGACACTCCCCACACACACCTTCCCAGACACTCACCACACACACCTTCCCAGACACTCCCCACACACACCATCCCAGACACTCCCCACACACACCATCCCAGACACTCCCCACACACACCATCCCAGACACTCCCCACACACACCATCCCAGACACTCCCCACACACACTCACCCAGACACTCCCCACACACACTCACCCACACACTCCCCACACACACCATCCCAGACACTCCCCACACACACTCACCCAGACACTCCCCACACACACTCACCCAGACACTCCCCACACACACTCACCCAGACACTCCCCACACACACCTTCCCAGACACTCCCCACACACACCATCCCAGACACTCCCCACACACACCGTCCCAGACACTCCCCACACACACCATCCCAGACACTCCCCACACACACCACCCCAGACACTCCCCACACACACCATCCCAGACACTCCCCCACACACACCATCCCAGACACTCCCCACACACACCTTCCCAGACACTCACCACACACACCTTCCCAGACACTCCCCACACACACCATCCCAGACACTCCCCACACACACCATCCCAGACACTCCCCACACACACCATCCCAGACACTCCCCACACACACCATCCCAGACACTCCCCACACACACTCACCCAGACACTCCCCACACACACTCACCCACACACTCCCCACACACACCATCCCAGACACTCCCCACACACACTCACCCAGACACTCCCCACACACACCATCCCAGACACTCCCCACACACACTCATCCCAGACACTCCCCCACACACCATCCCAGACACTCCCCACACACACCACCCCAGACACTCCCCACACACACCATCCCAGACACTCCCCACACACACCATCCCAGACACTCCCCACACACACCATCCCAGACACTCCCCACACACACCATCTCAGACACTCCCCACACACACCATCCCAGACACTACTCACACACACCATCCCAGACACTACTCACACACACCATCCCAGACACTACTCACACACACCATCCCAGACACTCCCCACACACACTCACCCAGACACTCCCCACACACACCATCCCAGACACTCCCCACACACACTATCCCAGACATTCCCCACACACACCACCCGACACTCCCCACACACACCGTCCCAGACACACCCCACACACACCATCCCAGACACTCCCCACACACACCATCCCAGACACTCCCCACACACACCGTCCCAGACACACCCCACACACACTCACCCAGACACTCCCCATACACACCGTCCCAGACACTCCCCACACACACCGTCCCAGACACTCCCCACACACACCATCCCAGACACTCCCCACACACACCTTCCCAGACACACCCCACATACACCGTCCAAGACACACCCCACACACACCGTCTCAGACACTCCCCACACACACCATCCCAGACACTCCCCACACACACTCACCCAGACACTCCCTACACACACCATCCTAGACACTCCCCACACGCACCATCCCAGACACTCCCCACACACACCATCCCAGACACTCCCCACACACACTCACCCAGACACTCCCTACACACACCATCCTAGACACTCCCCACACGCACCATCCCAGACACTCCCCACACACACCATCCCAGACACTCCCCACACACACCATCCCAGACACTCCCCAAACACACCATCCCAGACACTCCCCAAACACACCATCCCAGACACTCCCCACACACACCATCCCAGACACTCCCCACACACACCATCCCAGACACTCCCCACACACACCACCCGACACTCCCCCACACACACTCACCCAGACACTCCCCACACACACCATCCCAGACACTCCCCAAACACACCATCCCAGACACTCCCCACACACACCATCCCAGACACTCCCCATACACACCATCCCAGACACTCCCCACACACACCACCCGACACTCCCCCACACACACCATCCCAGACACTCCCCACACACACCATCCCAGGCACTCCCTACACACACCACCCGACACTCCCCCACACACACCATCCCAGACACTCCCCACACACACCATCCCAGACACTCCCCACACACACCATCCCAGACACTCCCCACACACACCTTCCCAGACACTCCCCACACACACCATCCCAGACACTCCCCCACACACACCATCCCAGACACTCCCCACACACACCTTCCCAGACACTCACCACACACACCTTCCCAGACACTCCCCACACACACCATCCCAGACACTCCCCACACACACCATCCCAGACACTCCCCACACACACCATCCCAGACACTCCCCACACACACCATCCCAGACACTCCCCACACACACTCACCCAGACACTCCCCACACACACTCACCCACACACTCCCCACACACACCATCCCAGACACTCCCCACACACACTCACCCAGACACTCCCCACACACACTCACCCAGACACTCCCCACACACACTCACCCAGACACTCCCCACACACACCTTCCCAGACACTCCCCACACACACCATCCCAGACACTCCCCACACACACCATCCCAGACACTCCCCACACACACCATCCCGACACTCCCCACACACACTCACCCAGACACTCCCCACACACACCATCCCAGACACTCCCCACACACACTCACCCAGACACTCCCCACACACACCTTCCCAGGCACTCCCCACAAACACCATCCCAGACACTCCCCACACACACCAACCCAGACACTCCCCACACACACTCACCCAGACACTCCCCACACACACCTTCCCAGGCACTCCCCACAAACACCATCCCAGACACTCCCCACACACACCATCCCAGACACTCCCCACACACACCCTCCCAGACACTCCCCACACACACCATCCCAGACACTCCCCACACACACCATCCCAGACAACCCCCACACACACCATCCCAGACACCCCCCACACACACCATCCCAGACACTCCCCACACACACTCACCCAGACACTCCCCACACACACCATCCCAGACACTCCCCCACACACACAATCCCAGACACTCCCCACACGCACCATCCCAGACACTCCCCACACACACCATCCCAGACACTCCCCACACGCACCATCCCAGACACTCCCCACACACACTATCCCAGACACTCCACACACACACTATCCCAGACACTCCCCACACACACCATCCCAGACACTCCCCGCACACACCATCCCAGACACTCCCCACACACACCATCCCAGACACTCCCCACACACACCATCCCGACACTCCCCACACACACTCACCCAGACACTCCCCACACACGCTCACCCAGACACTCCCCACACACACTCACCAAGACACTCCCCACACACACTCACCCAGACACTCCCCACACACACTCACCCAGACACTCCCCACACACACTCGCCCAGACACTCCCCACACACACTCACCCAGACACTCCCCACACACACTCGCCCAGACACTCCCCACACACACTCACCCAGACACTCCCCGCACACACCTTCCCAGACACTCCCCACACACACCTTCCCAGACACTCCCCACACACACCATCCCAGACACTCCCCACACACACCATCCCAGACACTCCCCAGACACACTCACCCAGACACTCCCCACACAAACTCACCCAGACTCTCCCCACACACACCATCCCAGACACTCCCCACACACACTCACCCAGACACTCCCCACACACACTCACCCAGACACTCCCCACACACACTCACCCAGACACTCCCCACACACACTCACCCAGACACTCCCCACACACACCTTCCCAGACACTCCCCACACACACCATCCCAGACACTCCCCACACACACCATCCCAGACACTCCCCACACACACTCACCCAGACACTCCCCACACACACCATCCCAGACACTCCCCACACACACTCACCCAGACACTCCCCACACACACCTTCCCAGACAGTCCCCACACACACCATCCCAGACACTCCCCACACGCACCATCCCAGACACTCCCCACACACACCTTCCCAGACACTCCCCACACACACCATCCCAGACACTCCCCACACACACCATCCCAGACACTCCCCACACGCACCATCCCAGACACTCCCCACACACACTATCCCAGACACTCCCCACACACATCATCCCAGACACTCCCCGCTCACACCATCCCAGACACTCCCCCTCACACACCATCCCAGACACTCCCCGCACACACCATCCCAGACACTCCCCACACACACTCACCCAGACACTCCCCACACACGCTCACCCAGACACTCCACACACACACTCACCCAGACACTCCCACACACACTCACCCAGACACTCCCCACACACACTCGCCCAGACACTCCCCACACACACTCACCCAGACACTCCCCGCACACACCATCCCAGACACTCCCCACACACACTCACCCAGACACTCCCCCACACACACTCACCCAGACACTCCCCACACACACCATCCCATACACTCCCCATACACACTCACCCAGACACTCCCCACACACGCTCACCCAGACACTCCTCACACACACTCACCCAGACACTCCCCACACACACTCACCCAGACACTCCCCACACACACTCGCCCAGACACTCCCCACACACACTCACCAAGACACTCCCCGCACACACCATCCCAGACACTCCCCACACACACTCACCCAGACACTCCCCCACACACACTCACCCAGACACTCCCCACATGCACCATCCCAGACACTCCCCACACACACTCACCCAGACACCCCCTACACACACTCACCCAGACACTCCCCACACACACTCACCCAGACACTCCCCACACACACTCACCCAGACACTCCCCACACACAATCACCCAGACACTCCCCACACACACTCACCCAGACACTCCCCACACACACCATCCCAGACACTCCCCACACACACTCACCCAGACACTCCCCGCACACACCATCCCAGACACTCCCCACACACACTCACCCAGACACTCCCCACACACTCACCCAGACACTCCCCACGCACACTCGCCCAGATACTCCCCACACACACTCACCCAGACACTCCCCGCACACACCTTCCCAGACACTCCCCACACACACCTTCCCAGACACTCCCCACACACACCATCCCAGACACTCCCCACACACACCATCCCAGACACTCCCCACACACACCATCCCAGACACTCCCCCACACACACCATCCCAGACACTCCCCAGACACACTCACCCAGACACTCCCCACACAAACTCACCCAGACACTCCCCACACACACTCACCCAGACACTCCCCACACACACCATCCCAGACACTCCCCACACACACTCACCCAGGCACTCCCCACACATACTCACCCAGACACTCCCCGCACACACCATCCCAGACATTCCCCACACACACTCACCCAGACACTCCCCACACACACTCACCCAGACACTCCCCACACGCACCATCCCAGACACTCCCCACACACACTCACCCTGACACTCCCCACACACACTCACCCAGACACTCCCCACACACACTCACCCAGACACTCCCCACACACACTCACCCTGACACTCCCCACACACACTCACCCAGACACTCCCCACACACACCATCCCAGACACTCCCCCACACACAGTCACCCAGACACTCCCCACACACACTCACCCAGACACTCCCCACACACACTCACCCAGACACTCCCCACACACACTTGCCCAGACACACCCCACACACACTCACCCAGACACTCCCCGCACACACCATCCCAGACACTCCCCACACACACACACCCAGACACTCCCCCACACACACTCACCCAGACACTCCCCACACGCACCATCCCAGACACTCCCCACACACACTCACCCAGACACTCCCCACACACTCACCCAGACACTCCCCACACACACTCACCCAGACACTCCCCACACACACTCACCCAGACACTCCCCAGACACACTCACCCAGACACTCCCCACACACACTCACCCAGACACTCCACACACACACCATCTCAGACACTCCCCACACACACTCACCCAGACACTCCCCACACACACTCACCCAGACACTCCCCACACACACTCACCCAGACACTCCCCACACACACTCGCCCAGACACTCCCCACACACACTCACCCAGACACTCCCCACACACACCATCCCAGAGAATCCCCACACACACTCACCCAGACACTCCCCCACACACACTCACCCAGACACTCCCCACACGCACCATCCCAGACACTCCCCACACACACTCACCCAGACACTCCCCACACACACTCACCCAGACTCTCCCCCCACACACTCACCCAGACACTCCCCGCACACACCATCCCAGACACTCCCCACACACACTCACCCAGACACTCCCCCACACACACTCACCCAGACACTCCCCACAAACACTCACCCAGACACTCCCCACACACACTCACCCAGACACTCCCCCACACACACTCACCCAGACACTCCCCACACGCACCATCCCAGACACTCCCCACACACACTCACCCAGACACTCCCCACACACACTCACCCAGACACTCCCCACACATACTCACCCAGACACTCCCCGCACACACCATCCCAGACACTCCCCACACACACTCACCCAGACACTCCCCACACACACTCACCCAGACACTCCCCACACGCACCATCCCAGACACTCCCCACACACACTCACCCAGACACTCCCCACACACACTCACCCAGACACTCCCCACACACACTCACCCAGACACTCCCCACACACACTCACCCAGACACTCCCCACACACACTCACCCAGACACTCCCCACACACACTCACCCAGACACTCCCCCACACACACTCACCCAGACACTCCCCACACACACTCACCCAGACACTCCCCACACACACTCACCCAGACACTCCCCACACACACTCACCCAGACACTCCCCACACACACTCACCCAGGCACTCCCCACACACACTCACCCAGACACTCCCCACACACACTCACCCTGACACTCCCCACACACACTCACCCAGACACTCCCCACACACACTCACCCAGACACTCCCCACACGCACTCACCAAGACACTCCCCACACACACCATCCCAGACACTCCCCACACACACTCACCCAGACACTCCCCACACACACTCACCCAGACACTCCCCACACACTCTCACCCACACACTCCCCACACACACTCACCCAGACACTCCCCACACACACTCACCCAGACACTCCCCACACACACTCACCCAGACACTCCCCACACACACTCACCCAGACACTCCCCACACACATTCACCCAGACACTCCCCACACACACTCACCCAGACACTCCCCACACGCACCATCCCAGACACTCCCCACACACACTCACCCAGACACTCCCCACACACACTCACCCAGACACTCCCCCCACACACTCACCCAGACACTCCCCGCACACACCATCCCAGACACTCCCCACACACACTCACCCAGACACTCCCCCACACACACTCACCCAGACACTCCCCACAAACACTCACCCAGACACTCCCCACACACACTCACCCAGACACTCCCCCACACACACTCACCCAGACACTCCCCACACGCACCATCCCAGACACTCCCCACACACACTCACCCAGACACTCCCCACACACACTCACCCAGACACTCCCCACACATACTCACCCAGACACTCCCCGCACACACCATCCCAGACACTCCCCACACACACTCACCCAGACACTCCCCACACACGCTCACCCAGACACTCCCCACACACACTCACCCAGACACTCCCAACACACACTCACCCAGACACTCCCCACACACACTCGCCCAGACACTCCCCACACACACTCACCCATACACTCCCCGCACACACCATCCCAGACACTCCCCACACACACACACCCAGACACTCCCCCACACACACTCACCCAGACACTCCCCACACACACCATCCCAGACACTCCCCACACACACTCACCCAGACACTCCCCACACACACTCACCCAGACACTCCCCACACACTCTCACCCACACACTCCCCACACACACTCACCCAGACACTCCCCACACACACTCACCCAGACACTCCCCACACACACTCACCCAGACACTCCCCACACACACTCACCCAGACACTCCCCACACACATTCACCCAGACACTCCCCACACACACTCACCCAGACACTCCCCACACGCACCATCCCAGACACTCCCCACACACACTCACCCAGACACTCCCCACACACACTCACCCAGACACTCCCCCCACACACTCACCCAGACACTCCCCGCACACACCATCCCAGACACTCCCCACACACACTCACCCAGACACTCCCCCACACACACTCACCCAGACACTCCCCACAAACACTCACCCAGACACTCCCCACACACACTCACCCAGACACTCCCCCACACACACTCACCCAGACACTCCCCACACGCACCATCCCAGACACTCCCCACACACACTCACCCAGACACTCCCCACACACACTCACCCAGACACTCCCCACACATACTCACCCAGACACTCCCCGCACACACCATCCCAGACACTCCCCACACACACTCACCCAGACACTCCCCACACACGCTCACCCAGACACTCCCCACACACACTCACCCAGACACTCCCAACACACACTCACCCAGACACTCCCCACACACACTCGCCCAGACACTCCCCACACACACTCACCCATACACTCCCCGCACACACCATCCCAGACACTCCCCACACACACACACCCAGACACTCCCCCACACACACTCACCCAGACACTCCCCACACGCACCATCCCAGACACTCCCCACACACACTCACCCAGACACTCCCCACAAACACTCACCCAGACACTCCCCACACACACTCACCCAGACACTCCCCACACACACTCACCCAGACACTCCCCACACACACTCACCCAGACACTCCCCACACACACTCACCCAGACACTCCCCACACACACCATCCCAGACACTCCCCACACACACTCACCCAGACACTCGCCACACACACTCACCCAGACACTCCCCACACACACTCACACAGACACTCCCCACACACACTCGCCCAGACACTCCCCACACACACTCACCCAGACACTCCCCGCACACACCATCCCAGAGAATCCCCACACACACTCACCCAGACACTCCCCCACACACACTCACCCAGACACTCCCCACACGCACCATCCCAGACACTCCCCACACACACTCACCCAGACACTCCCCACACACACTCACCCAGACACTCCCCCCACACACTCACCCAGACACTCCCCGCACACACCATCCCAGACACTCCCCACACACACTCACCCAGACACTCCCCCACACACACTCACCCAGACACTCCCCACAAACACTCACCCAGACACTCCCCACACACACTCACCCAGACACTCCCCCACACACACTCACCCAGACACTCCCCACACGCACCATCCCAGACACTCCCCACACACACTCACCCAGACACTCCCCACACACACTCTCCCAGACACTCCCCACACATACTCACCCAGACACTCCCCGCACACACCATCCCAGACACTCCCCACACACACTCACCCAGACACTCCCCACACACACTCACCCAGACACTCCCCACACGCACCATCCCAGACACTCCCCACACACACTCACCCAGACACTTCCCACACACACTCACCCAGACACTCCCCACACACACTCACCCAGACACTCCCCACACACACTCACCCAGACACTCCCCACACACACTCACCCAGACACTCCCCACACACACTCACCCAGACACTCCCCCACACACACTCACCCAGACACTCCCCACACACACTCACCCAGACACTCCCCACACACACTCACCCAGACACTCCCCACACACACGCACCCAGACACTCCCCACACACACTCACCCAGACACTCCCCACACACACTCACCCAGACACTCCCCACACACACCATCCCAGACACTCCCCACACACACTCACCTAGACACTCCCCACACACACTCACCCAGACACTCCCCACACACACTCACCCTGACACTCCCCACACACACTCACCCAGACACTCCCCACACACACCATCCCAGACACTCCCCACACACACTCACCCAGACACTCCCCACACATACTCACCCAGACACTCCCCGCACACACCATCCCAGACACTCCCCACACACACTCACCCAGACACTCCCCACACACACTCAACCAGACACTCCCCACACGCACCATCCCAGACACTCCCCACACACACCCACCCAGACACTCCCCACACACACTCACCCAGACACTCCCCACACACACTCACCCAGACACTCCCCACACACACTCACCCAGACACTCCCCACACACACTCACCCAGACACTCCCGCACACACACTCACCCAGACACTCCCCACACACACTCACCCAGACACTCCCCACACACACTCACCCAGACACTCCCCACACACACTCACCCAGACACTCCCCACACACACTCACCCAGACACTCCCCACACACACTCACCCAGACACTCCCCACACACACTCACCCTGACACTCCCCACACACACTCACCCAGACACTCCCCACACACACCATCCCAGACACTCCCCCACACACACTCACCCAGACACTCCCCACACACACTCACCCAGACACTCCCCACACACACTCACCCAGACACTCCCCACACACACCATCCTAGACACTCCCCACACACACTCACCCAGACACTCCCCACACACACTCACCCAGACACTCCCCACACACACTCACCCAGACACTCCCCACACACACTCACCCACACACTCCCCGCACACACTCCCCCAGACACTCCCCACACACATTCACCCAGACACTCCCCACACACACTCACCCAGACACTCCCCACACGCACTCACCCAGACACTCCCCACACACACCATCCCAGACACTCCCCACACACACTCACCCAGACACTCCCCACACACACTCACCCAGACACTCCCCACACACTCTCACCCACACACTCCCCACACACACTCACCCAGACACTCCCCACACACACTCACCCAGACACTCCCACACAGACTAACCCAGACACTCCCCACACACACTCACCCAGACACTCCCCACACACATTCACCCAGACACTCCCCACACACACTCACCCAGACACTCCCCACACGCACCATCCCAGACACTCCCCACACACACTCACCCAGACACTCCCCACACACACTCACCCAGACACTCCCCCCACACACTCACCCAGACACTCCCCGCACACACCATCCCAGACACTCCCCACACACACTCACCCAGACACTCCCCCACACACACTCAACCAGACACTCCCCACAAACACTCACCCAGACACTCCCCACACACACTCACCCAGACACTCCCCCACACACACTCACCCAGACACTCCCCACACGCACCATCTCAGACACTCCCCACACACACTCACCCAGACACTCCCCACACACACTCACCCAGACACTCCCCACACATACTCACCCAGACACTCCCCGCACACACCATCCCAGACACTCCCCACACACACTCACCCAGACACTCCCCACACACACTCACCCAGACACTCCCCACACGCACCATCCCAGACACTCCCCACACACACTCACCCAGACACTCCCCACACACACTCACCCAGACACTCCCCACACACACTCACCCAGACACTCCCCACACACACTCACCCAGACACTCCCCACACACACTCACCCACACACTCCCCATACACACTCACCCAGACACTCCCCCACACACACTCACCCAGACACTCCCCACACACACTCACCCAGACACTCCCCACACACACTCACCCAGACACTCCCCACACACACTCACCCAGACACTCCCCACACACACTCACCCAGGCACTCCCCACACACACTCACCCAGACACTCCCCACACACACTCACCCTGACACTCCCCCCACACACTCACCCAGACACTCCCCGCACACACCATCCCAGACACTCCCCACACACACTCACCCAGACACTCCCCCACACACACTCACCCAGACACTCCCCACAAACACTCACCCAGACACTCCCCACACACACTCACCCAGACACTCCCCCACACACACTCACCCAGACACTCCCCACACGCACCATCCCAGACACTCCCCACACACACTCACCCAGACACTCCCCACACACACTCACCCAGACACTCCCCACACATACTCACCCAGACACTCCCCGCACACACCATCCCAGACACTCCCCACACACACTCACCCAGACACTCCCCACACACACTCACCCAGACACTCCCCACACGCACCATCCCAGACACTCCCCACACACACTCACCCAGACACTCCCCACACACACTCACCCAGACACTCCCCACACACACTCACCCAGACACTCCCCACACACACTCACCCAGACACTCCCCACACACACTCACCCACACACTCCCCATACACACTCACCCAGACACTCCCCCACACACACTCACCCAGACACTCCCCACACACACTCACCCAGACACTCCCCACACACACTCACCCAGACACTCCCCACACACACTCACCCAGACACTCCCCACACACACTCACCCAGGCACTCCCCACACACACTCACCCAGACACTCCCCACACACACTCACCCTGACACTCCCCACACACACTCACCCAGACACGCCCCACACACACCATCCCAGACACTCCCCCACACACACTCACCCAGACACTCCCCACACACACTCACCCAGACACTCCCCACACACACTCACCCAGACACTCCCCACACACACCATCCCAGACACTCCCCACACACACTCACCCAGACACTTCCCACACATACTCACCCAGGCACTCCCCGCACACACCATCCCAGACACTCCCCACACACACTCACCCAGATACTCCCCACACACACTCACCCAGACACTCCCCACACGCACCATCCCAGACACTCCCCACACACACTCACCCAGACACTCCCCACACACACTCACCCAGACACTCCCCACACACACTCACCCAGACACTCCCCACACACACTCACCGAGACACTCCCCACACACACTCACCAAGACACTCCCCACACACACTCACCCAGACACTCCCCCACACACACTCACCCAGACACTCCCCACACACACTCACCCAGACACTCCCCACACACACTCACCCAGACACTCCCCACACACACTCACCCAGACACTCCCCACACACACTCACCCAGACACTCCCCACACACACTCACCCAGACACTCCCCACACACACTCACCCTGACACTCCCCACACACACTCACCCAGACACTCCCCACACACACCATCCCAGACACTCCCCCACACACACTCACCCAGACACTCCCCACACACACTCACCCAGACACTCCCCACACACACTCACCCAGACACTCCCCACACACACCATCCCAGACACTCCCCACACACACTCACCCAGACACTCCCCACACACACTCACCCAGACACTCCCCACACACACTCACCCAGACACTCCCCACACACACTCACCCAGACACTCCCCACACACACTCACCCAGACACTCCCCGCACACACTCACCCAGACACTCCCACACACATTCACCCAGACACTCCCCACACACACTCACCCAGACACTCCCCACACGCACTCACCCAGACACTCCCCACACACACCATCCCAGACACTCCCCACACACACTCACCCAGACACTCCCCACACACACTCACCCAGACACTCCCCACACACTCTCACCCACACACTCCCCACACACACTCACCCAGACACTCCCCACACACACTTACCCAGACACTCCCCACACACACTCACCCAGACACTCCCCACACACACTCACCCAGACACTCCCCACACACATTCACCCAGACACTCCCCACACACACTCACCCAGACACTCCCCGCACACACCATCCCAGACACTCCCCACACACACTCACCCAGACACTCCCCCACACACACTCACCCAGACACTCCCCACAAACACTCACCCAGACACTCCCCACACACACTCACCCAGACACTCCCCCACACACACTCACCCAGACACTCCCCACACGCACCATCCCAGACACTCCCCACACACACTCATCCAGACACTCCCCACACACACTCACCCAGACACTCCCCACACATACTCACCCAGACACTCCCCGCACACACTCACCCAGACACTCCCCACACACACTCACCCAGACACTCCCCACACACACCATCCCAGACACTCCCCACACACACTCACCCAGACACTCCCCACACATACTCACCCAGGCACTCCCCGCACACACCATCCCAGACACTCCCCACACACACTCACCCAGATACTCCCCACACACACTCACCCAGACACTCCCCACACGCACCATCCCAGACACTCCCCACACACACTCACCCAGACACTCCCCACACACACTCACCCAGACACTCCCCACACACACTCACCCAGACACTCCCCACACACACTCACCCAGACACTCCCCACACACACTCACCAAGACACTCCCCACACACACTCACCCAGACACTCCCCCACACACACTCACCCAGACACTCCCCACACACACTCACCCAGACACTCCCCACACACACTCACCCAGACACTCCCCACACACACTCACCCAGACACTCCCCACACACACTCACCCAGACACTCCCCACACACACTCACCCAGACACTCCCCACACACACCATCCCAGACACTCCCCACACACACTCACCCAGACACTCCCCACGCATACTCACCCAGACACTCCCCGCACACACCATCCCAGACACTCCCCACACACACTCACCCAGACATTCCCCACACACACTCAACCAGACACTCCCCACACGCACCATCCCAGACACTCCCCACACACACTCACCCAGACACTCCCCACACACACTCACCCAGACACTCCCCACACACACTCACCCAGACACTCCCCACACACACTCACCCAGACACTCCCCACACACAATCACCCAGACACTCCCCACACACTCACCCAGACACTCCCCCACACACACTCACCCAGACACTCCCCACACACACTCACCCAGACACTCCCCACACACACTCACCCAGACACTCCCCACACACACTCACCCAGACACTCCCCACACACACTCACCCAGACACTCCCCACACACACTCACCCTGACACTCCCCACACACACTCACCCAGACACTCCCCACACACACCATCCCAGACACTCCCCCACACACACTCACCCAGACACTCCCCACACACACTCACCCAGACACTCCCCACACACACTCACCCAGACACTCCCCACACACACCATCCCAGACACTCCCCACACACACTCACCCAGACACTCCCCACACACACTCACCCAGACACTCCCCACACACACTCACCCAGACACTCCCCACACACACTCACCCAGACACTCCCCACACACACTCACCCAGACACTCCCCGCACACACTCCTCCAGACACTCCCCACACACATTCACCCAGACACTCCCCACACACACTCACCCAGACACTCCCCACACGCACTCACCCAGACACTCCCCACACACACCATCCCAGACACTCCCCACACACACTCACCCAGACACTCCCCACACACACTCACCCAGACACTCCCCACACACTCTCACCCACACACTCCCCACACACACTCACCCAGACACTCCCCACACACACTCACCCAGACACTCCCCACACACACTCACCCAGACACTCCCCACACACATTCACCCAGACACTCCCCACACACACTCACCCAGACACTCCGCACACGCACCATCCCAGACACTCCCCACACACACTCACCCAGACACTCCCCACACACACTCACCCAGACACTCCCCCCACACACTCACCCAGACACTCCCCGCACACACCATCCCAGTCACTCCCCACACACACTCACCCAGACACTCCCCCACACACACTCACCCAGACACTCCCCACAAACACTCACCCAGACACTCCCCACACACACTCACCCAGACACTCCCCACACGCACCATCCCAGACACTCCCCACACACACTCACCCAGACACTCCCCACACACACTCACCCAGACACTCCCCACACATACTCACCCAGACACTCCCCGCACACACCATCCCAGACACTCCCCACACACACTCACCCAGACACTCCCCACACACACTCACCCAGACACTCCCCACACGCACCATCCCAGACACTCCCCACACACACTCACCCAGACACTCCCCACACACACTCACCCAGACACTCCCCACACACACTCACCCAGACACTCCCCACACACACTCACCCAGACACTCCCCACACACACTCACCCAGACACTCCCCACACACACTCACCCAGACACTCCCCACACACACTCACCCAGACACTCCCCACACACACTCACCCAGACACTCCCCACACACACTCACCCAGACACTCCCCACACACACTCACCCAGACACTCCCCACACACACTCACCCAGGCACTCCCCACACACACTCACCCAGACACTCCCCACACACACTCACCCTGACACTCCCCACACACACTCACCCAGACACTCCCCACACACACCATCCCAGACACTCCCCCACACACACTCACCCAGACACTCCCCACACACACTCACCCAGACACTCCCCACACACACTCACCCAGACACTCCCCACACACACCATCCCAGACACTCCCCACACACACTCACCCAGACACTCCCCACACATATTCACCCAGACACTCCCCGCACACACCATCCCAGACACTCCCCACACACACTCACCCAGACACTCCCCACACACACTCACCCAGACACTCCCCACACGCACCATCCCAGACACTCCCCACACACACTCACCCAGACACTCCCCACACACACTCACCCAGACACTCCCCACACACACTCACCCAGACACTCCCCACACACACTCACCCAGACACTCCCCACACACACTCACCCAGACACTCCCCACACACACTCACCCAGACACTCCCCCACACACACTCACCCAGACACTCCCCACACACACTCACCCAGACACTCCCCACACACACTCACCCAGACACTCCCCACACACACTCACCCAGACACTCCCCACACACACTCACCCAGACACTCCCCACACACACTCACCCAGACACTCCCCACACACACTCACCCTGACACTCCCCACACACACTCACCCAGACACTCCCCACACACACCATCCCAGACACTCCCCCACACACACTCACCCAGACACTCCCCACACACACTCACCCAGACACTCCCCACACACACTCACACAGACACTCCCCACACACACCATCCCAGACACTCCCCACACACACTCACCCAGACACTCCCCACACACACTCACCCAGACACTCCCCACACACACTCACCCAGACACTCCCCACACACACTCACCCAGACACTCCCCACACACACTCACCCAGACACTCCCCGCACACACTCACCCAGACACTCCCCACACACATTCACCCAGACACTCCCCACACACACTCACCCAGACACTCCCCACACGCACTCATCCAGACACTCCCCACACACACCATCCCAGACACTCCCCACACACACTCACCCAGACACTCCCCACACACACTCACCCAGACACTCCCCACACACTCTCACCCACACACTCCCCACACACACTCACCCAGACACTCCCCACACACACTTACCCAGACACTCCCCACACACACTCACCCAGACACTCCCCACACACATTCACCCAGACACTCCCCACACACACTCACCCAGACACTCCCCACACACATTCACCCAGACACTCCCCACACACATTCACCCAGACACTCCCCACACACACTCACCCAGACACTCCCCACACACACCATCCCAGACACTCCCCACACACTCTCACCCACACACTCCCCACACACACTCACCCAGACACTCCCCACACACACTCACCCAGACACTCCCCACACACACTCACCCAGACACTCCCCACACACATTCACCCAGACACTCCCCACACACACTCACCCAGACACTCCCCACACACACCATCCCAGCCAACAAGGTGGCAGTGAGCGGAGCGACACCCTAGCCACCTCACAGACGCCGAGCTTGAGACTCTGCTAGACACTGTGGAGGAGAGGCAGAACACCCTGTACCCCGGCCCAGGATGGAGGCTGCCAGCTGCCACCCTTCATCGTGCCTGTGTGCAGATGGCAGAGGCGGTCAGCCCCGTGGGCAACACCGTGTGGACCTGCCTGCAGTGGCGGAGGAAACTGCACAACCTCCTCAGGGTGAGTAGGCAGCGCTGTGCCCCTGGCGCTAATCCCCGTCCCACACACCCGTAACCCCACACCCCACCCGCAGGGTGCCCAAAGCCCCACCCTGCACCACATCTCGGCACCCATACCAACCGGCTGCCCTGGCATTCCTGAGGCCACCATAGAATTTACAGAGCAGAAGGAGGCCATTCAGCCCATCGAGTCTGCACCGTCTCTTGGAAAGAGCACCCTACCCAAGGTCAACACCTCCACCCTATCCCCATAACCCAGTAACCCCACCCAACACTAAGGGCAATTTTGGACACTAAGGGCAATTTATCATGGCCAATCCACCTAACCCGCACATCTTTGGACTGTGGGATGAAACCGGAGCACCTGGAGGAAACCCACGCACACACGGGGAGGATGTGCAGACTCCGCACAGACAGTGACCCAAGCTGGAATCTAACCTGGGACCCTGGAGCTGTGAAGCAATTGTGCTATCCACAAGGCTACCAGCTACCCAGCCCCTGGGCTGCATGCGTTGGACTGTCTAACGTAGCTGGTTATAATAATAATAATCTTTATTGTCACGAGTAGGCTTACATTAACGCTGCAATGAAGTTATTGTGAAAATCCCCACGTCGCCACATTCCGGCCCCTGTTTGGGTACACAGAGGGAGAATTCAGAATGTCCAATTCACCTAACAGCACGTCTTTCGGGACTTGTGGGAGGAAACCGGAGCACCCGGGGGAAACTCACGCAGACACGGGGAGAACGTGCAGACTCCACACAGACAGTGACCCAAGCCGGGAATCGAACCTGGGACCCTGGCGCTGTGAAGCAACAGTGCTAACCACTGTGCGGTTAAAGAGGAGATTAACGCAGTAGTAAGAAAGGACATTAGCCTGGACGATGTGGAATCTGTATGAGTGGAGCTGCGGAACACCAAAGGGCAAAAAACGTTCCTGGGAGTTGTGTACAGACCACAAAACAGTACTTGTGAGATTGGTAGCAACGCGATGGAGGAGAATTTCCTGGAGTGTGTACGGGATGGTTTTCTCGACCTATATGTCGAGGAGCCAGCTCGCGAGGAGGCCATCCTAGACTGGGTACTGTGTAATGAGAGAAGATTGATAAGCAATGTTGTGGTGCAAGAGCCTTTTGGAAAGAGTGACCATAATATGGTAGAATTCTTCATTAAGATGGAGAGTGACACAGTTAAGTCTGAGACTGGAATCCTGAACTTAAAGGTGGGCACGACTCTGTATATATGTTTTCACATTAAACGCCTGTACGCAGTGCTACAACCTGCCTGGATTACTTTCAGAATGGTGTGAGTGGTGGGGGGATGCGAGGGCGGCATGCGGTGTCCATGCCCCTGGCCAGTGCTCCCCCTAGTCGGTGAACCTGGAGCGGCCAGAGCGTCCCATGAGCGTTGACCCTGGTGCGCACGTTGTGCGGCCTCACGTGCCTGCCTGGGTTCCGTGTCCTGCCCACCTTTACCCTCCCCCGCATCCTCCTGGTGTTCATCCTCCTCCTCCAGCACGTCGCCCCGCTGCTGCGTGATGTTGTGGAGGGTGCAGCAGGCCACCACATTGCGGGCGACCCTTCCAGCGTCGTACAGGAGGGCCCCGCCCAAGGCGGTCCAGGCCCCTGAACCACATCTCCAGGAGGCTGAAGCACCGCTCGATCACACCCCTGGTCGCTGCGTTAGCATGGTTGTAGCGGCGCTCCGCGTCGGTCTGCGGCCTGAGGATAGGCGATTTAGCGCGGCCAATCCACCTACCCTGCACACCTTTGGGTTGTGGGGGCGAGACCCACGCAGACAAGGGGAGAATGTGCAAACTCCACACGGACAGTGACCCGTGGCCGGGATTGAACCTGGGGCCTCGGTGCCGTGAGGCAGCGGTGCTAACCACTGTGCCACCCTAGAGGCCTTGGTTTAACTGCTGCAACTGAAAGATTGCATTTCTGACAATGTGGCACTGCCCCGGTGCCGTACTGGGAGTGCCAGCCTGGACCATGGGGCCCAGCCACTGGATTGAGGATTAACCACTAATCCCGTGAGTCAGAAGTGAGAGTGTTACCCACAGAACCTGGACTGACGCAGGTGAACCGAAGGACAAGGGAAACGGAAGTGGGGGGGGGGGGGGGGGGGGGGACTGCTGCGAGGGGGCAGGGAGCTGGAAGTCTGGGGAAACTTGATCCAGATCCATAACAATTAGAAATAAGAAGAATATTTTACTGGGCCTGCTGACACAGGCCCCGAGAACCTCAATAGATCATTAACAAACCTCAAGGGATTGGTAGAAACAGCCACTGCCACAGGTCAGGTCTTGTAGAACAGCAGCTGCTGTCGAGATTGAGACAGTTAATGAGGAACTGGATGTTGCCCTTGACATTTCCACCCTGCCCCTGTACCCCCCTCTCTCCCCCCCAGGTCCCCCGCCGCTTGCAACTGCACCCCCTGCCCCCCAGCCCCTTCTCAGTTAACTCAGGGAGTTGAGACATTGGAGAAACCCCTTGGGGGGCAGGTACATAGAACATAGAACATAGAACATTACAGCGCGGTACAGGCCCTTCGGCCCTCGATGTTGCGCCGACCTGTGAAACCGCTCTAAAGCCCATCTACACTATTCCCTTATCGTCCATATGTCTATCCAATGACCATTTGAATGCCCTTAGTGTTGGCGAGTCCACTACTGTTGCAGGCAGGGCATTCCACACCCTTACTACTCAGTGCTGGGAGGTATGAGAGGGAATGAGGAGGGAGAGGGGAGGGGTGAGGGAGAGAGAAGAGGGGAGAAGGAGATAGAGTCAGGAGGGAAAGTTAGGAGGGACAAATGAACAGGCGATAAAGAAAGCAGAAGCTGCACTTATTAGATGCTCCTGTGAAACACCTAGGAAGGTTTTACTCCATGAAAGGTGCTATATAAATGCAAGTTGTTATTGTTGTTGTTCCCTGATCGGGGTCGTTAACATTATGGGAGTTCTCCGATAGCTGTAGAGAAGATGTTTCCATGTCTCAGATCGAACAAAACGAATACAGAATAACAGAGAATTCCTATTGTGAGGCCTCCAGCAGTTTAAGAAGCCATTTGACCACCACTTTCTCAGGGGCAGTTAGGTACGGGCAATCAGTGGTGGCCTCGCCAGTGATGCTAACTCCCCCAGAGGTGAAACCTCTTCATCCAGAGCAGGTTGAGAATGTGGAACTGCCTACCAAGTGGTTAAGGTTGAATAGTTTAGACACGTTGAAAGGGAGACAGGCTAAACACGTGAGGGAGGAAAGAACCAAAGGAGATGGGGCTGCGGTGGGGGGGGGGGGGGGGGGGGGGGGGAGGTGTAGGAGCGGTGGGGGGGGGGGGGAGAGAGAGGTGTAGGAGCGGTGGGGGGGGGGGGAGAGGTGTAGGAGCGGTGGGGGGGGGGGGGAGAGGTGTAGGAGCGGTGGGGGGGGGGGAGAGGTGTAGGAGCGGTGGGGGGGGGGGGAGGTGTAGGAGCGGTGGGGGGGGGGGAGAAGTGTAGGAGCGGTGGGGGGGGGTAGAGGTGTAGGAGCGGTGGGGGGGGGAAAGGTGTAGGAGCGGTGGGGGGGGGGCGGGGGGGGGGCGGGCAGGGGGTGGGGGGGGGGGGTGTAGGAATAGGAGGATGCCCAGGAGGAGCATAAACGCCCACCATGGACATGACGTGTTGAATGACCTCTTTCTGTGCTGCAAACACTGTACAGCTTTGCAACCAATGAAGTAGACCAGAATGTGATACGGTCAACAGCCAATTAAGCCCGTGGATTTAGTGTTGTGTCCGACGTTGTCCCTCAATCAATAGCAAAGTATTTCATTGCTAGACAGCGTCTTGTAACATCCTCTGGTTAGGAAAGGTGCTATATAAATGCAGGGTCTGTTTTTCCACAGAGGCTCACACCGGATATTCGAAGCTTGCTTTCCCAAGATCCACGCCACTTTTACACAGTGTCAGCACCCAGACCTCCATTCGGCAGTGGGGAGGGTAAAGCCAGTCGGTTCAGACTGCAGGCGGGTCTGCTTTGACACAGTTCCTGTGGCAGACACAGAAATCCCTCAAATCCAGCTGAGATTCACTGAAGCTGAGAAACTGATTGTTCTGAAACCTGAGTGTGACTTAATTAATCAAATTGTGCTCAATGTTTCAGTCCTTCAGTGACCCAATCTAAACATATTGGAAATTAGACTACATTAGGCACAGGGTCGGTAATGTTAATCAGGGACCGGAAAATG
>NC_092719.1:223005267-223148506 GCF_047496885.1 Scyliorhinus torazame
AAACATATTGGAAATTAGACTACATTAGGCACAGGGTCGGTAATGTTAATCAGGGACCGGAAAATGAACTTAAATCTCATTTGGAAGCACCGTTTCAATGGTTTGTTGTTTTAGTTTCTTCTTTTTGATAACTTTGTGTATCTTTGAAGGAGTCGCAGGCTAGGAGTCATCAGTTAGACAGGCAGGTCTACAGGGAATAGCACCTTCAATGTATTAAAAACGTCCCATGGCACCTCAAAGCAATGTCATCATTCATACTGACATCCCGCCTCACCAGGAGGCATTAGGATCAAATATTGGTCAATGAGGCAGGTTTTAAAGAGCACCTGAGGAGAGGAGAGAGCGGCAGAGGTTTAGGGAGGGAATTCCAGACCTTGAGATTCAGGCAACTGAAGGCAAAGCCATCAAGGCCGGAGCGACGGAAATCAAGGCCTCAGCTGAGGTTGGAATTGGAGGAGTGTGGAGATGTCTGAGGGGTCTCTGTGAGGGTGGTGTCTCTGGCTGGCCCACTTCACAGGGCAGTTAATAGTTAACCACGTTGGTCTGGCGGCTGGAATCGCATGTACCCTGTACGCCCAAACTGATACTGACTGCATCAACACCCTGGGGGCTACCATTGACCACAAACTGAGCCAGCCACATTCATACTGTGGCTGCAGAATCAGGTCAGAGGCTGGGAAGCAAAGACTTGGACAAGGTCGCACATGGGAGATTTGTAAAGAAGGTCAATGCACATTGGGATACAGGGGAACTCGATGAGGTGGATTCAAAATTGGCTTAGCGGCAGGAGACAGAGGGTGATGACAGACGGCTGCGTTAGCAACTGGGAGCCAGTGACCAGTGGTGTATCACAGGGATCTGTGCTGGGTCCCCTATTGTTTGTTATTTATATAAATCACATTGGTGACTATGTGGGGTGGGATCAGTAGGTTTGTGGATGACACAAAGATCGGCCGGGCGGGTAACAGTGAGGTTGAGTGTGTTGGGTTACAGGAAGATACAGACGGATGGTCAAATGGGCGGATAAGTGGCAGATGGAATTTAACCCGGAAAAGTGTGAGGTGATGTGCTTTGGAAGGAGTAATTTAACAAGGAAGTATTCAATGAATGGCCCGACACTGGGAAGTTACGAGGAACAAAGGGACCTTGGCGTGTTGTCCACAGATCTCTGAAGGCAGAGGGCAGGTTAATAGGGAGGTGAAAAAGACATCTGGGACACTCGCTTTTATCAATCGAGGCAGAGATTACAGAAGCAGGGAGGTCATGTTGGAGTTGTATAGAACTTTGGTGAGGCCACAGCAGGAGCACTGTGTGCAGTTCTGGTCGCCACATTATAGGGAGGATGTGATTGCACTGGAGGGGGTGCAGAGGAGATTCACCAGCATGTTGCTGGGACGGAACATTTCAGTTATGAAGAGAGGTTGGACAGGGTTGGGTTGGTTTCTCTGGAGCAGAGACGACTGAGGGGCAGCCTGATCGAGGTGGACAAGATTGAGGGGCACGGACAGGGTGGATAGGGAGTAGATGTTCCCCTTAGTTGAAGGGTCAGTTACGAGGGGGACACAAGTTCAAGGTGAGGGAGGCAGCACGGTGGCGCAGTGGGTTAGCACTGCTGCCTCACGGCGCCGAGGTCCCAGGTTCGATCCCAGCCCTGGGTCACTGTCCGTGTGGAGTTTGCACATTCTCCCTGTGTTTGTGTGGATTTCGCCCCCACAACCCAAAGATGTGCAGGGTAGGTGGATTGGCCGCGCTAAATTGCCCCTTAATTGGAAAAAATTAATTGGGTACTCTAAAAAAAAAAATTTTTTTTAATTTTTAAAAGTTCAAGGTGAGGGTCAGGAGGTTTAAGGGGGGTTTCAGGGGGAACCTTTTTACCCACAGGGTGGTGACGGTTTGGAATGCACTGCCTGGGAGGGTGACATGGGGAGATTTGAACTGAGGACTGGAAGATGACACTACCTTGGACCAGGAGATCAGCGATCAGCAATGTCACCAATTGCCCTGAATCAACAAGCTGGGGATCCAAACGACAACACACACGTGACAGGAGAAACAAACCCTGTCAGCAGGGAAACGTGGGCAGGATTCCTCGTCCCACCAGCCGGCCAATGGGGTTTCCCCTTGTGGGCACCCCCCACTCCGTCGGGAAATCCGCAGGATCTCGCCACCGGAGAACCCAGCTGAACATATCCGACCAGGTGGTGACAGAATGTTACCAGACCCTGCTCTTGGCTCTGCCCCCTCAGAGAGGGGTTCAGTAGCATCTTCGCTCACTCAGAGCTCACTAATCAGAGAATCAGAGCCATTTGAGTTACCCACAACAATCTGCTTGATTTGATGTTTATATTCTGCAGCAGACTCCACATTTTCTTTTTTTTTAATCAATGTTTTTCATTGGGTTTTCGAACAAAGTATATTTACCCGTTATGTACACAGAATAAAATATATATACATAGAAGAGGAAAAAAATAAAAATAAAAAAGACTGGTCTGATATTGTGCAGGAGCTCAACAACAACGCTGTACAGTTATTTTTAATATAATATTGCAATAATATTTAGCAATAATATTATTATATTATTTGTGGGGGGGGAAACTGGGGAGGTACATATACATTTGGTAGCACAATTGCTTCACAGCTCCAGGGTCCCAGGTTCGATTCCGGCTTGGGTCAGTGTCTGTGCGGAGTCCGCACATCCTCCCCGTGTGTGCGTGGGTTTCCTCCGGGTGCTCCGGTTTCCTCCCACAGTCCAAAGATGTGCAAGTTAGGTGGACTGGCCATGATACATTGCCCTTAGTGTCCAAAATTGCCCTTGGTGTTGGGTGGGGCGACTGGGTTATGGGGATAGGGTGGAGGTGCGGGCTTGGGTAGGGTGCTCTTTCCAAGAGCCGGTGCAGACTCGATGGGCCGAATGGCCTCCTTCTGCACTGTCAATTCTATGATAATCTATTCTATCATTTGGGCGCCGGAGAAACAATTACTTTAGTTAAGTCCAATACAGAGAGGGCAGTACGAGAATGGATCTGCTGTTGGAGTTGTTACTTGCTTCTCCCGGACGGTCTTTGCTGCCGTTGTCGTCACGCGTTCACCTCCGTTTCGGGCGTTCGTCCCGTCTTTTGCCTGTATTTTCCTTGCTCTCTGTTACTGTATTTGCCGAGTTTGTTGTCGCTTCCCGTGCTCTCCTTCTGGCTGTCATTCCCTTGCACCCCACACCCCCCCCCCTCTCCGGTTCCCCTCTATTGTTCCGTCTCCTCTCCCCCCCCCCCCCCCCCCCGGTCTATCCCTCCCTCTCACACCTCGGCCACCTTTGACTCCACATTTTCTGATTTAATTGAACGGGATTGCAGTTTGCTTGGGTGGAAATTGAATTTCTGTGCTTTGCTGCATTTCCGTAGCGCCTTTCCCGGCCTGACGACAACCCAAAGTTCTTTGCAGCAGCCAATTAAAGACTTTCAAAGCGTCGCCATTGTTGTAATGTGGGAAACGCAGCAGACAATTTTGTACACAGCAAGATCCCAGAGCTGTCCTGTCAATTGATGAACGCTCGGCTGGTTTAATTTTGTAGTGCTAATTGAGGGATAAATATTGTTCGGGGCGCCTGGGAAATCACCCCCTGCCCCGCCCCCCTCAAAATCGTGGCGCAGGGCGTTCACCTCCAGCTGAGGGGACAGATGCAGTCTTGGTTTAAGATCCCGGGAGGTGGCACCTCTGACTGTGCAGCACCCTCTCAGTACCACACGGGAGTGGCAGCCTTGTTCACCCTGGTGTTTCTGGATTGAAACCCAGGCGGCAGGATGTTACAGTCCCACGCCTGCAGGTTTGCAGGTGGTGGTGGTGGGGGGGGTCTCAAGCTACCTTTCCCCTCCCCTACCCTGTCTCTAACATTATGTAGGGTTTGCGAAGCCTAAGGTGAATCTCACCCCCCCCCCCTGCCCCGCCCCCCCCTCGTCCCAGTTAAGGCCCCTGCGCGCTGCATCGTGTTGGGTCTCAATCTTGAGGCTGGATGGAGAGGTTCAGAGGTCGGGGGAATCCTGGAAGGTTTTCCTGTCCGGGCCTCGGGGCACATACTCCCCCCCCCCCCCCCCCCCCCAGACACAATTTATTCCTCCACCCCCTCCCACCGGCCTCTCCACCAAGAACATCCCCCCTCCCCCCCCCCCACCCCCACTGACCACCCCTCCCCACCATGAGACCCCCGCCCATACTTGGGACTGAACTCTGCAACATTAGAATATAGAAGATAGAACATACAGTGCAGAAGGAGGCCGTTCGGCCCATCTAGTCTGCACCGACCCACTTGAGCCCTCACTTCCACCCTATCCCCGTAACCCAATAACCCCTCCTAACCTTTTTGGACACTAAGGGCAACTTATCACGGCCAATCTATCTAACCTGCACATCTTTGGACTGTGAGAGGAAACCGGAGCACCCGGAGGAAGCCCACGCAGACACGGGGAGAACGTGCAGACTCCACACAGACAGTGACCCAGCCGGGAATCGAACCTGGGACCCTGTCAAGCAACAGTGCTAACCGCTTGTGCAACCGTGCTGCCCTTATGGGGCCTGCTCGTAGTCCGGGGCAACCGCTGTCAGTGCTGAAACTGGGGAACTCAAATGACTCCCAACAATGGGAGTCACGGCACTGGTCTTGCTATGGATTGAAAATTGGATCATCGACAGAAAGGGAGGACTCGGAATGAACAGGGTCCATTTCTGTTTCGCAGGGTGAACCTTGTCTGCTCCAGGGAGCAGTACTATTTACAATCCACGTTAATAGTTTTGGACTGAGTTAAGGCAGCCAGGTTTGCTGCTGTTACAAATCTACCTGTGAGGTGGACACAAAGAAGTGGCAGAGGAGCCCGGACCGGATTAGTACTGAGCAAGAGGAGCGCAAACGTGGAAAGGGTGATTGATAAAAACAGACCCTTTTTTTTTTAAAGTGAGAAACTTGTCAGTGTTAGTGTTCAGAGGCCCCTTGCAGATGAATCACAGAAAGCCAACAAGTAGATACAACAAACAATTAACGGGGCAAATGATGCGTTAGCCTTGATTGCAAAGGGATTGGGGAGTAAGAATACATCTGCAATTGTACAGACCCTTAATGAGAACACTGTCGGAGCGCTGTGCACTGATTCCTTACCTAACAAAGGATACACTTAACCGGGAGGTAATGCAACAAAGGATTCACTAGATTGGCTCTCGGGATGATGGGGTTGTCCTTTGAGAAGAGATTGAGGAAATGAAGATTAAGAGGTGATTTAATTGAAACTTAAATAAACTAAGAGGCTTAACTGGGCAGATGTTGGGAGGGTGTTCCCTCTGGGTGGGAAGTCTGGAACTCAGGCAATTGGATCAGGACAAGGGGTTTGGACTGATAGGTGGAGAAATTCCTTCATCCCCCTCAGTAACCCACAGAGCAGATTTACTTTTCCATTCTCGGAATGAGGGCTGTTGGACGAGGAAGTTAATGGAACCCTAGAGGCCGTCCTTGGCAGGTATTTCATTGCCCATCCCTAATCGCCCCTGAGCAAGTGGGGGTGAGCCGCCTTCTTGAACCGCTGCAGTCCATGTGGTGTAGGTACACCCACTGTGCTGTTAGGGAAGGATATCCAGGCTGTTGCCACAGCAACAGTGAAGGACCGGCGATATAATTCCAAGTCACTGGTGGTGGTCGTGGGTTTGGAAGGAGCTGTCGAAGGAGCCTTGGTGAGACCGGACCTCGCTGTCTTGTAGGTGGTACACACGGCTGCTACTTTGTGTGTGGCGGAGGGAGTGAATGTTTTCTTTAGACGCCTGAACCAGGAATGATCTTCTTCAGTTATAACCAGGAGAGTGATGATGGCTTCAGAAGCAGATCTGAGAACAAATAATGCGGAAACCTTACTCCAGCTTTGAAGACTTGCCCAATGTGTTGGGTCGTTAGATTTTGCACTTAATTTAATAATGGCACAATGATGTCGCTGAAAACCAATACCAAGGCTCTGTTTCTCTCAATCTGCATGTTTGCACTTTTCCTTTGGCCATTCTCACATTTAATTCATTTCTGTTGCTCAATTATCCTGGTGCCCCCTCCCACCCCCACCCCACACTCACCCCACCCCCCACCCCACACTCACCCCACCCCCACCCCACCCCACACTCACCAATACAAAGACTATTGTGTGGTTAGCACTGTGACTTCAGAGCTCCAGGTTCAATTCCCGGCTTGGGTCACTGTCTGTGCGGAGTCTGCACATCCTCCCCGTGTGTGCGTGGGTTTCCTCCGGGTGCTCCGGTTTCCTCCCACAAGTTCAAAGATGTGCAGGTTGGGTGGATTGGCTGTGCTAAGTTGTCCCTTGGTGTCCAACGGTTAGGTGGTGTGACAGGGATAGGCCGGGGGATTGGGCCGAGGTCGGGTGCTTCGCACAGTGAGCCGGGAATCAAGGCTGGGACCCTGCTAAGACCCCCAGTGCAGTGCTGAAGGAGTGCGGCAATGCCTGAGGTGCTGTCTTTTACCTGAGACACTAAACTGAAGGTTCCTCTGCTCATGGCAGAGGTAAAAGTGAGCTGACTAAACCCTGGCTGAGGCTCTGGGTGAGGGAGACAGAGTAACGCAGCTTCTTTTGGTGTTCCCGGGACGGCTGACCTTTGGAATGTCTGGTTATACCTTTAAACGGAGCATCTGGGCTGCAGAATAGACCATGTGAATCATTCCACAGTCCAACAGCGCCACTCTTGTGATGTGAGCACTGGGATCAAAACATCTGAGCCCCATGCCAGGGGCGGGGATTAAGTTGAAAATAATTACAGGCTGAAAACAAAGGAAGCTGGCACAGCTCGATCTGTTTGTCCTGTTTACCGTCCACTTGCATTCAGTCAGCCGTGAAGGGCTTCAGCAAACAGCCTTTGGGATGTTTTCTTTCTGGTCAATCGAATCTTAACTGAGTTTAGTTTGTGATCAGACTTACTGCTGGGGCCACATGACAAAGTTTAAAGAACCTTCCTGACTTCCCGCTGAGTTTAACACATCACAAATCCCGCTGCCTGGGATCTCCAGCGGGGTGGGGGTCCCAGCTACACAACCCAGCACCCAGACCCCAAACCAGCTGCTCCATAACATCCCCCCCTCCCCTCACTGCCATCTCCCAGACCCCCCCTCACCCCCCTACCCTCACTGCCATCTACCAGACCCCCCCTCACCCCCCTACCCTCACTGCCATCTACCAGACCCCCCCTCACCCCACTCCCCTCACTGCCGTCCCCCAGACCCCCCCTCACCCCCCCTCCCCTCACTGCCGTCCCCCAGACCCCCGCCTCACCCCCCCTCCCCTCACTGCCGTCCCCCAGACCCCCGCCTCACCCCCCCCTCCCCTCACTGCCATCCCCCAGACCCCCCTCCCCTCACTGCCATCCCCAGACCCCCCTCCTCACCCCACTCCCCTCACTGCCGTCCCCCAGACCCCCCCTCACCCCCCCTCCCCTCACTGCCGTCCCCCAGACACCCCCCTTCCCCTCACTGCCGTCCCCCAGACCCCCCCTCACCCCCCCTCTCCTCACTGCCATCTCCCAGACCCCCCCTCACCCCCCCCTCCCCTCACTGCCATCTCCCAGACCCCCCCTCACCCCCCCTCCCCTCACTGCCGTCGCTCAGACCCCCCACCTCACACCCCCTCCCCTCACTGCCATTCCCCAGACCCCCCCTTCCCCCCCTCCCCTCCCCCAGACCCCCCGCTCCCCTCACAGCCGTCCCCCAGACCACCCCTCACTCCCCCCTCACTGCCGTCCCCCAGACCCCCCCCCCACACCCCCCTCCCCTCACTGCCGTCCCCCAGACCCCTCCCTCACTGCCGTCCCCCAGACCCCAACCTCAACCCCCCTCCCCCCCCTCCCCTCACTGCCGTCGCCCAGACCCCCCACCTCACCCCCCTTCCCCTCACTGCCGTCCCCCAGACCCCCCCCTCACTGCCGTCCCTCAGACCCCCCCCTCACCGCCGTCCCCCAGACCCCCAACCTCACCCCCCCTCCCCTCACTGCCGTCCCCCAGACACCCCCCTCACCCCCCTCCCCTCACTGCCGTCCCCCAGACCCCACCTCCCCTCCCCTCACTGCCGTCCCCCTGACCCCCCCCTCCCCTCCCCTCACTGCCGTCCCCCAGACCCCACCTCCCCTCCCCTCACTGCCGTCCCCCTGACCCCCCCCTCCCCTCCCCTCACTGCCGTCCCCCAGACCCCCCCCACACTGCTGTCCGCCAGACCCCCC
Organism: Scyliorhinus torazame; assembly: GCF_047496885.1. NCBI lineage: Eukaryota > Metazoa > Chordata > Chondrichthyes > Carcharhiniformes > Scyliorhinidae > Scyliorhinus > Scyliorhinus torazame. The sequence continues at coordinate 223,013,506 of NC_092719.1, forward strand.
CCCTCACTGCCGTCCCCCAGACCCCCCCACACTGCCGTCCCCCAGACCCCCCCTCACCCCCCCTCACTGCCGTCCCCCACACCCCCCCACACCCCCCCTCACCCCCCCTCACTGCCGTTGCCCAGACCCCCCACCTCACCCCCCCTCCCCTCACCCCCGTTCCCCAGACCACCCCCCTCCCCGCCGTCCCCCAGACCCCCCCCCTCACTGCCGTCCCCCAGACCCCTCCCTCACTGCCGTCCCCCAGACCCCTCCCTCACTGCCGTCCCCCAGACCCCCCCTCAACCCCCCTCCCCTCACTGCCATTCCCCAGACCCCCCCTTCCCCCCCCCAGACCCCCCCTCCCCTCACAGCCGTCCCCCAGACCCCCCCCTCACTCCCGTCCCCCAGACCCCACCCCCACCCCCCCCCTCACTGCCGTCCCCTAGACCCCTCCCTCACTGCCATCCCCCAGACCCCCCCTCCCCTCACCTCACTGCCGTCGCCCAGACCCCCCCCTCACCCCCCTCCCCTCACTGCCGTCCCCCAGACCCCACCTCCCCTCCCCTCACTGCCGTCCCCCTGACCCCCCCCTCCCCTCCCCTCACTGCCGTCCCCCAGACCCCCCCCACACTGCTGTCCCCCAGACCCCCCCTCACTGCCGTCCCCCAGACCCCCCCACACTGCCGTCCCCCAGACCCCCCCTCACCCCCCCTCACTGCCGTCCCCCACACCCCCCCCACACCCCCCCTCACCCCCCTCACTGCCGTCCCCCAGACCCCCCCCCCTCACTGCCGTCCCCCAGACCCCTCCCTCACTGCCGTCCCCCAGACCCCTCCCTCACTGCCGTCCCCCAGACCCCCCCTCAACCCCCCTCCCCTCACTGCCATTCCCCAGACCCCCCCTTCCCCCCCCCAGACCCCCCCTCCCCTCACAGCCGTCCCCCAGACCCCCCCTCACTCCCGTCCCCCAGACCCCACCCCCACCCCCACCCCCCCCCCCTCACTGCCGTCCCCTAGACCCCTCCCTCACTGCCATCCCCCAGACCCCCCCTCCCCTCACTGCCGTCGCCCAGACCCCCCCCCTCACCCCCCTCCCCTCACTGCCGTCCCCCAGACCCCACCTCCCCTCCCCTCACTGCCGTCCCCCTGACCCCCCCCTCCCCTCCCCTCACTGCCGTCCCCCCGACCCCCCCCACACTGCTGTCCCCCAGACCCCCCCCTCACTGCCGTCCCCCAGACCCCTCCCTCACTGCCGTCCCCCAGACCCCCCCTCAACCCCCCTCCCCTCACTGCCATTCCCCAGACCCCCCCTTCCCCCCCCCAGACCCCCCCTCCCCTCACAGCCGTCCCCCAGACCCCCCCTCACTCCCGTCCCCCAGACCCCACCCCCACCCCCACCCCCCCCCCTCACTGCCGTCCCCTAGACCCCTCCCTCACTGCCATCCCCCAGACCCCCCCTCCCCTCACTGCCGTCGCCCAGACCCCCCCCCTCACCCCCCTCCCCTCACTGCCGTCCCCCAGACCCCACCTCCCTCCCCTCACTGCCGTCCCCCTGACCCCCCCTCCCCTCCCCTCACTGCCGTCCCCCAGACCCCCCCCACACTGCTGTCCCCCAGACCCCCCCCTCACTGCCGTCCCCCAGACCCCCCCACACTGCCGTCCCCCAGACCCCCCCTCACCCCCCCTCACTGCCGTCCCCCACACCCCCCCCACACCCCCCCTCACCCCCCCTCACTGCCGTCCCCTAGACCCCTCCCTCACTGCCATCCCCCAGACCCCCCCTCCCCTCACTGCCGTCGCCCAGACCCCCCACCTCACCCCCTTCCCCTCACTGCCGTCCCTCAGACCCCCCCCCTCACCGCCGTCCCCCAGACCCCCCCCCTCACCGCCGTCCCCCAGACCCCCAACCTCACCCCCCCTCCCCTCACTGCGGTCCCCCAGACACCCCCCCCTCACTGCCGTCCCCCACACCCCCCCCACACCCCCCCTCACCCCCCCTCACTGCCGTCCCCTAGACCCCTCCCTCACTGCCATCCCCCAGACCCCCCTCCCCTCACTGCCGTCGCCCAGACCCCCCACCTCACCCCCTTCCCCTCACTGCCGTCCCTCAGACCCCCCCCCCCTCACCGCCGTCCCCCAGACCCCCCCCCTCACCGCCGTCCCCCAGACCCCCAACCTCACCCCCCCTCCCCTCACTGCGGTCCTCCAGACACCCCCCCCTCACCCCCCCTCACCCCCCTCCCCTCACTGCCGTCCCCCAGACCCCCCCCATCCCCTCCCCTCACTGCCGTCCCCCAGACCCCCCCACACTGTTGTCCCCCAGACCCCCCCCCTCACTGCCGTCCCCCAGACCCCCCCACACTGCCGTCCCCCAGACCCCCCCACACTGCCGTCCCCCAGACCCCCCCCCTCACTGCCGTCCCCCAGACCCCCCCCACACTGCCGTCCCCCAGACCCCCCCCACATTGCCGTCCCCCAGACCCCCCCTCACCTCCCCTCACTGCCGTCCCCCAGACCGCCCCCCTCACTGCCGTCCCCCAGAACCCCCCCTCAACCCCCCTGCCGTCGCCCAGACCCCCCACCTCACCCCCCCTCCCCTCACCCCCGTTCCCCAGACCCCCCCTCCCCTCACTGCCGTCCCCCAGACCCCCCCCTCACCCACCCCTCACTGCCGTCCCCCAGACCCCTCCCTCACTGCCGTCCCCCAGACCCCCCCTCAACCCCCCTCCCCTCACTGCTGTCGCCCAGACGCCCCAGCTCACCCCCCTTCCCCTCACTGCCGTCCCCCAGACCCCCCCTCACTGCCGTACCTCAGACCCCCCCCTCACCACCGTCCCCCAGACCCCCAACCTCACCCCCCCTCCCCTCACTGCCGTCCCCCAGAACCTCCCCCTCAACCCCCCTGCCGTCGCCCAGACCCCCCACCTCACCCCCCCTCCCCTCACTGCCGTCCCCCAGACACCCCCCCCTCACTCCCCCCTCACAGACCCCCCCCTCTCACTGCTGTCCCCCAGACCCCCCCTCCCCCCGGGGATTTGCAGAGTCCGGGAACATCGACAAACACGAGGGAAGATGTGAACAATAAACGGGGAACCAGAAGAGGGAATGAAGGTCTGTCCCCCCCCCTCCCCTCACCCTCCACCCCTCAGAATGGCCAATCCACCTAACCTGCACGTCTTTGGACTGTGGGAGGAAACCGGAGCACCCGGAGGAAACCCACGCAGACACAGGGAGAACGTGCAGACTCCGCACAGACAGTGACCCAGCGGGGAATCGAACCCGGGACCCTGGCGCTGTGAAGCAACAGTGCTAACCACTGTGCTACCGTGACGCTCACAAGGCACAGGTTTAGATAAGGTTGACTCAGAAAGGTTGTTCCCATTCGCTGATTATACGAGGCCCAGGGGACTTGGATTTCATGTTTGAGGAAGGGTTGCGGGGTGGGGGGGGGGGGCTTGGCATGGGAGGGGTGGTGGTGGTGGGGAGTGGGGTGGTGGTGGTGGGGGGATGGAGGGGGGGTGGTGGGGGTGGGGGGTGGTGGGGGGATTGGGGGGTGTGAGGATGGGGGGTGGGGTGGTGGTGGTGGGGGACGGGGGGGTGAAGTGGGGTGGTGGGGGGGGTGGGGTGGTGGTGGTGGGGGGTGGGGTGGTGGTGGTGGGGGTGGGGGGATGGGGTGGTGGTGAGGATGGGGGGGGGGGGGGGCTTGGTGGGGGGTGGTGAGGAAGAATGTTGGGAACGGTGATGATCTGGAGTCTCTGCAGCATGTATGGGGAATGTATGGGGAATGTACGGGGAATGTATGGGGAATGTATGGGGAATGTACGGGGAATGTATGGGGAATTTATGGGGAATGTACGGGGAATGTATGGGGAATGTATGGTGAATGTACGGGGAATGTGTGGGGAATGTACGGGGAATGTACGGGGAATGTACGGGGAGTGTACGGGGAATGTACGGGGAATGTATGGGGAATGTATGGGGAATGTACGGGGAATGTATGGGGAATGTACGGGGAATGTATGGGGAATGTATGGGGAATGTACGGGGAATGTATGGGGAATGTACGGGGAATGTATGGGGAATGTACGGGGAATGTACGGGGAATGTATGGGGAATGTACGGGGAATGTGTGGGGAATGTATGGGGAATGTACGGGGAATGTATGGGGAATGTATGGGGAATGTACGGGGAATGTACGGGGAATGTACGGGGAATGTACGGGGAATGTAGGGGGAATGTATGGGGAATGTACGGGGAATGTATGGGGAATGTATGGGGAATGTATGGGGAATGTACGGGGAATGTATGGGGAATGTACGGGGAATGTATGGGGAATGTATGGGGAATGTACGGGGAATGTATGGGGAATGTATGGGGAATGTACGGGAAATGTATGGGGAATGTATGGGGAATGTACGGGGAATGTACGGGGAATGTATGGGGAATGTACGGGGAATGTATGGGGAATGTATGGGGAATGTACGGGGAATGTATGGGGAATGTATGGGGAATGTACGGGAAATGTATGGGGAATGTATGGGGAATGTACGGGGAATGTATGGGGAATGTACGGGGAATGTACGGGGAATGGAGAATGATCAATGACGCCAAGAGGAACTTGGATGGGCCCTTTAAGGAAATGGATTTCCAGGGACAGAGGGAGAGTGCTGGGGAATCGGGATTGACTGGATTGCTCTGCGGGGAGCCAGCATGGCCTCCGAGGGCCGAATGGCCTCCCGCTGTAATTGGCTCTGCGACAAGATACCATTGAGCTTCACCTTGGCATCATCTCTCTGCACTGCTGCTTTCAACCTGATTCCTCACCTCCGCTTGTCCGACATCTCAGACTGGAAGAGCAGAAACTTCCTCCCGTAAATTATTGGGGTATAGGGCGGGATTTTCCGCATGTTTCTGGGCGGCGGAGGCAGCCCGTCATTGGCCGATGGCGAGATCAGAATGGAAACCCACGGCGGGGGTGAGCTGTCGGCTGGACAGGGAGATCCTTGTCATCAGGCCTTGCCGCGTCTGGCCTGATGACATGCCGAGGCCATTGGCGGTGTGGTGATCTGGATCCCGTACTCGCCGGCCGAGATCGCGATGAACAAATTTAAATGCGCCGGATTCTCCCGAGGCCCGGGTCCCAGGCCATTACAGACCCCTGGGAGGACGGGCCCTGGGCAGATTGGTGCCAGGTTTCCTGTGGCAGGGATCGGCCGAGCGTTCCCTTGCCCTTTAGAGGTGGGATGAGGTTGGTTGGGTGCAGTGGGAGGAGGGGGGGGGGGGGGGGCTCGTGATCAGACGAAGGTGCTGCTGAAGCTCTCGCTCTGCACAGGATGGTAATCTGACTCGCAGGCTCAAATCTATGGCCGAGAGGTGACGGATTCCCGCGTCTGAAAGAACTGTCTCAGTCTGGGCACTCAGTGTGGGGATGAGGCCAGGGCATTATTCTGGCATGGGGGATGGTCTGTGGGGAGCTGCCACAGTCTGAAGTCAGATGAGTTCTCAGACATTCGCCCACGAGGAGTTTTACAACACCAGGTTAAAGTCCAGCAGGTTTGTTTCGATGTCACTAGCTTTCGGAGCGCTGCTCCTTCCTCATACCTCTTCATTCACCTGAGGAAGGAGCAGCGCTCCGAAAGCTAGTGACATCGAAACAAACCTGCTGGACTTTAACCTGGTGTTGTAAAACTTCTGAAAGGTACAGGCCAGGGCTCACATGGCTCTGGAGGTCCCTACCCTCCTCTACCTCCCCTTCCCCACCCCCCTCACAGATGAACGCTGTTGGAAGACAGCTGAAGGTCCACCACCCAGTCCCCAGTCCCCACCTTTGCTTCACCTCTTGTTGCTCCGCTGGGGCCCAGGCCTCAATCCAAGCCCTGGGACTGTGTGCGGCACGCAACCTCAGAACATTGAGGCTTTTCAGTGGTGATTAGTGTCGCATTAAGGCCGGGGAGAAGGATTATTGGAGCGATGCAGACTGATGCTGTGTCTGACAAGAAAGAACAGAGGCAGGGAACAAGGATGAATATTTTTTCCTCATTTTACCGTCGCTATAGTTTCCTTATAAAGTTCCCAAACAAATTCTACAGGCATGTTATTTGGATGCAGGAAGCAATCTGTCTCGGTGTGTATTTGAGCAACACTTAAGCTCATTATGTATTTGACTTCTAGGAACAATTAATTAATTGAAGAACAAAATGTTCCAATTTCAAAGCCTTTAATGCTGTGGGTTTTCTTTCAGTGTAAAGTGATGAACTTTCCTTTAACCAACACTGATCAGGTCATTCAGCACTGTGAAGACAACAGACAAGTTACCATTTCTGCTGCAGGCTCTGTGTCCAATATAGCTGAAACTGGCACAGAGCGCTGTGTCTAATTCATTCTCAAGACAGGGGCATCACTGCCAAAGCCAACCAATCCCTAATTGCCCTGGAACTGAACTGAATATCACAGGGGGAAGTTCAGAGTCAACCACATTGCTGTGGGTCTGGAGTCACACGTAGGCCAGACCGGGTAAGGGTGGCAGATTTCCCCCTCTCTAAAGGACATTAGTGACCCCGGTGGGTTTTCAGCTCGATCGATGATAGGTTCATGTCCCGGCGTCTCTGGCAAGCTCTTAGAAACATAACCTGCATTTATATAGCACCTTCACTATCGCGCAGTATAAGCGAGCCAATCAGCATAGTAAGGACAGGCTGACAAGTGAACAAAACGTGGTGTGAGTTAGAGTATAGAAAGTAGGGTTTGGGTGAGGTGAAGGAAATACTTTGGAGTATTGCCCGATATTAAAGGGGCTATATAAATGCGGGTTATGTTTCCAAGACCTCATCAGAGACACCAGTCAATGGAAACATCTCCCTTGCTGAAGTAGAGTTGATGAGGGTAGCAGCGTCAATATTGTGTCTGTGGACTTTCAAAGCTGTTTGAAAAATACCACGCAACAGACACATTTGAAAGATTAAAACTGCTGGGGTTAAAGGGCGCAGAGGTCAACGATGGCCACACGCCAGCTGCACATTCATCGACTGGAACCCCTTTTGGTTTGTGAAGAGCGGCCTGTCATTTGCAGGTGCCCGTAGGGGGACACGCATCCCGTCGCCAGGGGCATCTCGGCGATGATGACGAACCCCGCTGCCCGGGCATCCTGGTGGATTCGGTCCACATTGAAATGGGCGCATTGAGCTGCTTGGGCATAAAGGGCTGGATTCATAGCTTGTGCTATATCCTGAGAAGTATTTGGCCGTGTCTCGATAAAATGGGTGTGACGTATCTCTGTCTGGATCCTGCCTTGTAGTAATGGGTGTGACGTATCTCTGTGTGGAGATCCTGCCCTGTAGTTATGGGTGTGACGTATCTCTGTGTGGGGATCCTGCCCTGTAGTTATGGGTGTGACGTATCTCTGTGTGGGGATCCTGCCCTGTAGTTATGGGTGTGACGTATCTCTGTGTGGGGATCCTACCTTGTAGTAATGGGTGTGACGTATCTCTGTCTGGATCCTGCCCTGTAGTAATGGGTGTGACGTATCTCTGTGTGGGGATCCTGCCCTGTAGTAATGGGTGTGACGTATCTCTGTGTGGGGATCCTGCCCTGTAGTAATGGGTGTGACGTATCTCTGTGTGGGGATCCTGCCCTGTAGTAATGGGTGTGACGTATCTCTGTGGGGATCCTGCCTTGTAGTAATGGGTGTGACGTATCTCTGTCTGGATCCTGCCTTGTAGTAATGGGTGTGACGTATCTCTGTCTGGATCCTGCCCTGTAGTAATGGGTGTGACGTATCTCTGTGTGGATCCTGCCTTGTAGTGATGGGTGTGAAGTATCTCTGTCTGGATCCTGCCCTGTGGTGATGGGTGTGACGTATCTCTGTGTGGATCCTGCCTTGTAGTGATGGGTGTGAAGTATCTCTGTCTGGATCCTGCCCTGTGGTGATGGGTGTGACGTATCTCTATGTGGGGATCCTGCCTTGTAGTAATGGGTGTGACGTATCTCTGTCTGGATCCTGCCTTGTAGTAATGGGTGTGACGTATCTCTGTCTGGATCCTGCCCTGTAGTAATGGGTGTGACGTATCTCTGTGTGGATCCTGCCTTGTAGTGATGGGTGTGAAGTATCTCTGTCTGGATCCTGCCCTGTGGTGATGGGTGTGACGTATCTCTGTGTGGATCCTGCCTTGTAGTAATGGGTGTGACGTATCTCTGTCTGGATCCTGCCTTGTAGTAATGGGTGTGACGTATCTCTGTCTGGATCCTGCCCTGTAGTAATGGGTGTGACGTATCTCTGTGTGGATCCTGCCTTGTAGTGATGGGTGTGAAGTATCTCTGTCTGGATCCTGCCCTGTGGTGATGGGTGTGACGTATCTCTGTGTGGATCCTGCCTTGTAGTGATGGGTGTGAAGTATCTCTGTCTGGATCCTGCCCTGTGGTGATGGGTGTGACGTATCTCTATGTGGGGATCCTGCCTTGTAGTAATGGGTGTGACGTATCTCTGTGTGGATCCTGCCTTGTAGTAATGGGTGTGACGTATCTCTGTCTGGATCCTGCCTTGTAGTGATGGGTGTGAAGTATCTCTGTCTGGATCCTGCCCTGTGGTGATGGGTGTGACGTATCTCTGTGTGTGGATCCTGCCTTGTAGTAATGGGTGTGACGTATCTCTGTCGTGATCCTGCCTTGTAGTGATGGGTGTGACGTATCTCTGTGTGGATCCTGCCTTGTAGTGATGGGTGTGACGTATCTCTGTATGTGGATCCTGCCTTGTAGTAATGGGTGTGACGTATCTCTGTCTGGATCCTGCCCTGTAGTAATGGGTGTGACGTATCTCTGTGTGGGGATCCTGCCTTGTAGCGATGGGTGTGACATATCTCTGTGTGGGGATCCTGCCTTGTAGTAATGGGTGTGATGTATCTCTGTCTGGATCCTGCCTTGTAGTGATGGGTGTGAAGTATCTCTGTCTGGATCCTGCCCTGTGGTGATGGGTGTGACGTATCTCTGTATGTGGATCCTGCCTTGTAGTAATGGGTGTGACGTATCTCTGTCTGGATCCTGCCTTGTAGTAATGGGTGTGACGTATCTCTGTGTGTGGATCCTGCCTTGTAGCGATGGGTGTGACATATCTCTGTGTGGGGATCCTGCCTTGTAGTAATGGGTGTGATGTATCTCTCTGTGTGGGGATCCTGCCTTGTAGTAATGGGTGTGATGTATCTCTCTGTGTGGGGATCCTGCCTTGTAGTAATGGGTGTGATGTATCTCTCTGTCTGGATCCTGCCCTGTGGTGATGGGTGTGACGTATCTCTGTGTGGGGATCCTGCCTTGTAGTAATGGGTGTGATGTATCTCTCTGTGTGGGGATCCTGCCTTGGTAACTGTTTCGTTGTTTATCTTTGTTTTGTTGGGATCTTTGTGAAAATATATAAATCAAATAAAAATGTTTTAAAAATCTGATTGTAAAACTGTCATTGAATCAGCAAAATAAGTATCAATAAATATTTATACATTGCCAGTCAGAGATTCGTGTGAGAAATGGTAAAATGTCACATTGAGAACAAGGAGGGACTGTTGTTGTGAGCTTGGTGTTAATGATAGAGGGAGCTTTACTCTGTATCTAACCCCGTGCTGTACCTGTCCTGGGAGTGTTTGATGGGGACAGTGTAGCGGGAGCTTTACTCTGTATCTAACCCCATGCTGTACCTGTCCTGGGAGTGTTTGATGGGGTCAGTGTAGAGGGAGCTTTACTCTGTATCTAACCCCGTGCTGTACCTGTCCTGGGAGTGTTTGATGGGGACAGTATAGAGGGCGCTTTACTCTGTATCTAACCCCGTGCTGTACCTGTCCTGGGAGTGTTTGATGGGGTCAGTGTAGAGGGAGCTTTACTCTGTATCTAACCCCGTGCTGTACCTGTCCTGGGAGTGTTTGATGGGGACAGTGTCGAGGGAGCTTTACTCTGTATCTAACCCCGTGCTGTACCTGTCCTGGGAGTGTTTGACGGGGACAGTGTAGAGGGAGATTTACTCTGTATCTAACCCCGTGCTGTACCTGTCCTGGGAGTGTTTGATGGGGACAGTGTAGAGGGAGCTTTACTCTGTATCTAACCCCGTGCTGTACCTGTCCTGGGAGTGTTTGATGGGGACAGTGTAGAGGGAGCTTTACTCTGTATCTAACCCCGTGCTGTACCTGTCCTGGGAGTGTTTGATGGGGACAGTGTAGAGGGAGCTTTACTCTGTATCTAACCCCGTGGTGTACCTGTCCTGAGAGTGTTTGATGGAGACAGTGTAGAGAGAGCTTTACTCTGTATCTAACCCCGTGCTGTACCTGTCCTGGGAGTGTTTGATGGGGACAGTGTAGAGGGAGCTTTACTCTGTATCTAACCCCGTGCTGTACCTATCCTGAGAGTGTTTGATGGAGACAGTGTCGAGGGAGCTTTACTCTGTATCTAACCCCGTGCTGTACCTGCCCTGGGAGTGTTTGATGGGGACAGTGTAGAGGGAGCTTTACTCTGTATCTAACCCCGTGCTGTACCTGTCCTGGGAGTGTTTGATGGGGACAGTGTAGAGGGAGCTTTACTCTATATCTAACCCCGTGCTGTACCTGTCCTCGGAGTGTATGATGAGGACAGTGTAGAGGAAGCTTTACTCTGTATCTAACCCTGTGCTGTACCTGTCCTGGGAGTGTTTGATGGGGACAGTGTAGAGGGAGCTTTACTCTGTATCTAACCCCGTGCTGTACCTGTCCTGGGAGTGTTTGATGGGGACAGTGATGAGGGAGCTTTACTCTGTAGCTAACCCCGTGCTGTACCTGTCCTGGGAGTGTTTGATGGGGACAGTGTAGAGGGAGCTTTACTCTGTATATAACCCCATGCTGTACCTGTCCTGGGAGTGTTTGATTGGGACAGTGTAGAGGGAGCTTTACTCTGTATCTAACCCCATGCTGTACCTGTCCTGGGAGTGTTTGATGGGAACAGTGTAGAGGTATCTTTACTCTCTATCTAACCCCGGGCTGTACCTGTCCTGGGAGTGTTTGATGGGGACAGTGCAGAGGGAGCTTTACTCTGTATCTAACCCCGTGCTGTACCTGTCCTGGGAGTGTTTGATGGGGACAGTGTAGAGGGAGCTTTACTCTGTATCTAACCCCGTGCTGTACCTGTCCTGGGAGTGTTGATGGGGACAGTGTAGAGGGAGCTTTACTCTGTATCTAACCCCATGCTGTACCTGTCCTGGGAGTGTTTGATGGGGACAGTGTAGAGGGAGCTTTACTCTGTATCTAACCCTGTGCTGTACCTGTCCTGGGAGTGTTTGATGGGGACAGTGTAGAGGGAGCTTTACTCTGTATCTAACCCCGTGCTGTACCTGTCCTGGGAGTGTTTGATGGGGACAGTGTCGAGGGAGCTTTACTCTGTATCTAATCCCGTGCTGTACCTGTCCTGGGAGTGTTTGATGGGGACAGTGTAGAGGGAGCTTTACTCTGTATCTAACCCCGTGCTGTACCTGTCCTGGGAGTGTTGATGGGGACAGTGTAGTGGGAGCTTTACTCTGTATCTAACCCCGTGCTGTACCTGTCCTGGGAGTGTTTGATGGGGACAGTGTAGAGGGAGCTTTACTCTGTATCTAACCCTTTGCTGTGCTGTCCTGGGAGTGTTTGATGGGGACAGTGCAGAGGGAGCTTTACTCTGTATCTAACCCCATGCTGTACCTGTCCTGGGAGTGTTTGATGGGGAAAGTGTAGAGGGAGCTTTACTCTGTATCTAACCCTGTGCTGTGCCTGTCCTGGGAGTGTTTGATGGGGACAGTGTAGAGGGAGCTTTACTCTGTATCTAACCCCGTGCTGTACCTGTCCTGGGAGTGTTGATGGGGACAGTGTAGAGGGAGCTTTACTCTGTATCTAACCCCATGCTGTACCTGTCCTGGGAGTGTTTGATGGGGACAGTGTAGAGGGAGCTTTACTCTGTATCTAACCCCGTGCTGTACCTATCCTGAGAGTGTTTGATGGAGACAGTGTCGAGGGAGCTTTACTCTGTATCTAACCCCGTGCTGTACCTGCCCTGGGAGTGTTTGATGGGGACAGTGTAGAGGGAGCTTTACTCTGTATCTAACCCCGTGCTGTACCTGTCCTGGGAGTGTTTGATGGGGACAGTGTAGAGGGAGCTTTACTCTATATCTAAACCCGTGCTGTACCTGTCCTCGGAGTGTATGATGAGGACAGTGTAGAGGAAGCTTTACTCTGTATCTAACCCTGTGCTGTACCTGTCCTGGGAGTGTTTGATGGGGACAGTGTAGAGGGAGCTTTACTCTGTATCTAACCCCGTGCTGTACCTGTCCTGGGAGTGTTTGATGGGGACAGTGATGAGGGAGCTTTACTCTGTAGCTAACCCCGTGCTGTACCTGTCCTGGGAGTGTTTGATGGGGACAGTGTAGAGGGAGCTTTACTCTGTATATAACCCCATGCTGTACCTGTCCTGGGAGTGTTTGATTGGGACAGTGTAGAGGGAGCTTTACTCTGTATCTAACCCCATGCTGTACCTGTCCTGGGAGTGTTTGATGGGAACAGTGTAGAGGTATCTTTACTCTCTATCTAACCCCGGGCTGTACCTGTCCTGGGAGTGTTTGATGGGGACAGTGCAGAGGGAGCTTTACTCTGTATCTAACCCCGTGCTGTACCTGTCCTGGGAGTGTTTGATGGGGACAGTGTAGAGGGAGCTTTACTCTGTATCTAACCCCGTGCTGTACCTGTCCTGGGAGTGTTGATGGGGACAGTGTAGAGGGAGCTTTACTCTGTATCTAACCCCATGCTGTACCTGTCCTGGGAGTGTTTGATGGGGACAGTGTAGAGGGAGCTTTACTCTGTATCTAACCCTGTGCTGTACCTGTCCTGGGAGTGTTTGATGGGGACAGTGTAGAGGGAGCTTTACTCTGTATCTAACCCCGTGCTGTACCTGTCCTGGGAGTGTTGATGGGGACAGTGTAGTGGGAGCTTTACTCTGTATATAACTGTGGTGAACCACTGTAATAGGAGATGTAAGGTAGGACCTGCACTACAGGTTCGCCGGTAGCTCCTGCCGGCTGGCTCCGCCCAGGGAGAACTGTATCAATATGCATGACCTCCAGTGCCCTGCCATTTCGCCAGCTGCAGCAGGAGGCCTCGCATCTGACTGTAATAAAGCCACAGTTGTCCCCAACTTTAGTCTTTGTGCAATTGATCGTGCATCAATTTACTACAGTCAGATTTTCCACAGAATGGATATCAGAATTAAACCCGATCGCCTGCAGCTGGATCCGCACTCGCCCGACGCCGGGAAAGACTTTACTCACTGACTGGCATGTTTTGAGGCCTACATCAACGCGGCGGACCCCGCGCCAACGGAGGCTCAGAAGATAAACGTCCTGTACTCCAGACTGAGCTCCAGCGTGTTCCCGTTGATCCAAGATGCCACGAATTACACAAAAGCAATGGAACTCCTTAAGGAACACTACGCGCAGAAGGCGAACACGCTCTTCGCCAGGCATGTACTCACCACCCGCTCACAACTACCTGGTGAGTCCATCGAAGACTTCTGGTGGGCCCTGATTCCACTCGTCCGGGACTGTCACAGTCAGGCAGTTACGGCTGCCGAACACGCGAATCACCTCACGCGCGATGCCTTCGTGACGGGGATTGCGTCGGACCGCATCCGAGAATGATTACTGGAAGGGGCCACGCTCGAACTGGCGGAGACGAAAACCTTGGTGCTCTCCATGACGGTCGCATCCCGTAACGTACAATCGTACCCCTCCCGCCGCGCTGCCCACCCTCTACTCCTTCCTACCCCTCCGGGATCCCACCAACGGCCTCCTCAGCTGGGGCCATGCCTTCCCAATACGCCTGCGCCGCACCCCCATCCGCGCACCCCGGGGGTCCCCGCTGCTACTTCTGCGGTCAGCAGAAGCACCCCCGCCAACACTGCCCGGCCCGCACTGCAGTTTGTAAAGCCTACAGTAAAAAGAGCCACTTCGCGGCTGTGTGCCAGGCCCACGCAGTCGCTGCGATCGTGCCTGCTATCGCCCCCTCCCCCACGCCAGGCGCACAATGGGAGCCGCCATCTTCTCCTCCCGGGTCCATGTGCAACCAATGGGAGCCGCCATCTTGTCCCGACCCCGCAATGTGTGCCCCATGGGTGCCGCCATCTTGTCCCGACCCCACAATGTGCGCACCATGGGCGCCGCCACCTTGTCCCCCACAGGGTCTCCGGACATCCCGACATCGGAACCGCACACGCTCGCCACCCGAAGCATCCGATGGCTACCCGCAGCTCACTTCGATGACGCTGGACCAATCTCGCCCGCACAACCTGGCCACTGCGCCGAAGACGGTTAAAATCAACGGCCACACGACCTCGTGCCTGCTGGACTCCGGGAGCACCGAAAGCTTTGTTCACCCAGATACGGTAAGGCGCTGCTCCCTCGCGGTCCACCCTGCCAATCAAAGGATCTCCCTAGCCTCCGGATCTCACTCCGTCCCAATCCGAGGCTTCTGTACAGTCACCCTCATGGTCCAGGGCGTAGAATTTAGTAACTTCCGCTTCTATGTCCTTCCTAATCTCTGCGCTGCACTCTTGTTGGGCCTGGACTTCCAGTGCAACCTCCAGAGCCTCACCCTCAAATCCGGCGGGCCCTTACCCCCCCTTACCGTTTGCGGACTCGCGACCCTCAAGGTCGATCCCCCCTCCCTTTTTGCCAATCTAACTGCGGATTGCAAGCCCGTTGCCACTAGGAGCAGACAGTACAGCACCCAGGACAAGACCTTCATCAGGCCCAAAGTCCAGCGGCTGCTTAAGGAGGGTATCATCGAGGCCAGCAACAGCCCCTGGAGAGCCCAAGTGGTAGTGGTTAAAACTGGGGAGAAACACAGGATGGTCGTGGACTACAGCCAGACCATCAATCGGTACACGCAGCTCGACGCGTACCCCCTCCCACGCATATCTGATATGGTCAATCAGATTGCACAGTACCGGGTCTTCTCAACAAGTGACCTGAAATCCGCCCACCACCAGCTCCCCATCCGGAAGTCGGACCGGCCATACACGGCCTTCGAGGCGGACGGTCGCCTCTACCACTTCCTTAGGGTCCCTTTCGGCGTCACAAATGGGGTCTCGGTCTTCCAAAGGGAGATGGACCGAATGGTCGACCAGTACGGTTTGCGGGCCACCTTTCCGTACTTAGATAATGTCACCATCTGCGGCCATGACCAGCAGGACCACGATGCCAACCTCGATAAATTCCTCCGCACTGCCACTCTTCTCAACCTGACTTATAACAAAGAGAAGTGTGTGTGCAGCACGACCCGGTTAGCCATTCTCGGCTATATAGTCCAAAACTGACTTCTCGGGCCCGACCCCGAGCGCATGCGCCCCCTCATGGAACTTCCCCTCCCCCATTGCCCCAAGGCCCTCAAACGCTGCCTGGGGTTCTTTTCCTACTATGCTCAGTAGGTCCCAAACTATGTGGACAAGGCCCGCCCACTCATACAGTCCGCCCAGTTTCCCCTTGCGGACGAGGCACAACACGCTTTTGCCCGCATCAGAGCAGACATCGCCAAGGCCGGGACGCGCGCAGTGGACGAGTCACTGCCTTTCCAAGTAGAAAGCGACGCTTCAGACGTCGCCCTTGCCGCCACTCTTAACCTGGCAGGCAGACCCGTGGCATTCTTTTCCCGCACCCTTCATGCCTCTGAAATTCAACACTCATCCGTCGAAAAGGAGGCCCAAGCTATCGTTGAAGCTGTGCGGCATTGGAGGCATTACCTGGCCGGTAAGAGATTCACTCTCCTCACTGACCAACGGTCGGTAGCCTTCATGTTCAATAACACCCAGCGGGGCAAGATCAAAAATGATAAAATCTTGCGGTGGAGGATCGAGCTCTCCACCTATAATTACGAGATTTATATCGCCCCGGTAAACTCAACGAGCCCCCAGACGCCCTCTCCCGAGGTACATGTGCCAGCACACAGGTCATAGATTATCATAGAATTTACAGTGCAGAAGGAGGCCATTCGGCCCATCGAGTCTGCACCGGCTCTTGGAAAGAGCACCCTACCCAAGGTCAACACCTCCACCCTATCCCCACAACCCAGCAACCCCACCCAACACTAAGGGCAATTTTGGACACTGAGGGCAATTTATCATGGCCAATCCACCTACCCTGCACACCTTTGGACACTAAGGGGCAATTTATCATTGGCCAATCCACCTAACCTGCACATCTTTGGACTGTGGGAGGAAACCGGAGCACCCGGAGGAAACCCACGCAGACACAGGGAGGATGTGCAGACTCCGCACAGACAGTGACCCAAGCCGGGAATCGAACCCGGGACCCTGGAGCTGTGAAGCAATTGTGCTATCCACAATGCTACCGTGCTGCCCCAGGGGACCAACTCCAGGCCCTACACGCCAGCCTTTGTCACTCGGAGGTCACTCGATTGTACCATCTGGTCAAAGCTCGCAATCTGCCCTACTCCGTCGAGGAAGTAAGGACAGTCACCAGAGACTGCCAGGTCTGTGCGGAGTGCAAGCCACACTTCTACCGGCCAGACCGTGCGTGCCTGGTGAAGGCTTCCCGCCCCTTTGAACGCCTCAGCGTGGATTTCAAAGGCCCCCTCCCCTCCACCGACCGTAACACGTACATTCTCAGTGTGGTCGATGAGTACTCCAGATTCCCCTTCGCCATCCCATGTCCCGATATGACGTCTGTCACCGTCATCAAGGCCCTCAGCACCATCTTTGCTCTGTTCGGTTTCCCCGCCTACATCCACAGTGACAGGGGATCCTCATTCATGAGCGATGAGCTGCGTCAGTTCCTGCTCAGCAGGGATATCGCCTCCAGCAGAACGACGAGCTACAACCCCCGGGGAAACGGGCAGTTAGAGAGGGAGAATAGGACGGTTTGGAGGGCAGTCCAGCTGGCCCTACGGTCCAGGAACCTCCCAGCCTCTTGCTGGCAGGAGGTCCTCCCTGACGCTCTACACTCCATCCGGTGACTATTGTGCACCGCCACTAATAACACACCCCATGAACGTGTTTTTACCTTCCCCAGGAAGTCCACATCCGGGGTGTCGCTCCCGACTTGGCTCGCTGCTCCAGGACCGGTCCTTCTCCGTAGGCACGTCCGACTCCACAAGTCGGACCCCTTGGTGGACAGGGTTCACCTGCTCCACGCCAACCCTCAATATGCCTACGTTGAGTTCCCCGACGGCCGCCAAGATACTGTCTCTCTCAGGGACCTGGCACCGTCAGGTTCCATCCCAACACACACCCCCACCCCCACCAATGCCCCCCCCCCCCCCCACCTCCCACCGCGCCGCCAATATTGACCACACCAGACCAAGCCCCCTCCCCTTTTCCGCCGAAGAGGACGAAGAGGATTTCGGCACGCTCCCGGAGTTCCCCGATAACTGGCCAGCATCAGCACTGCCACCACCGCCACCACCGCCATCGGTACCACCTCCACCACCGCCAGCACCGACTTCGCCGCCACCGTTACGCCGATCCCAACGAAGCACCAAAGCACCGGACCGGCTGAACCTTTGACGGACTCCGGACCGGCAACATGGACTTTTCTTACCCTACCACTGTACATAATTGCACTAATTGTATATAGTTTCACGTCATGCCCGCCGGACTCATTTTTAACAGGGGGTGAATGTGGTGAACTACTGTATTAGGAGATGTAAGGTAGGACCTGCACTACAGGTTCGCCGGTAGCTCCTGCCGGCTGGCTCCACCCACGAAGAACTGTATAAAAACTGTATTTCGCCAACTGCAGCAGGAGGCCACGCATCTGACTGTAATAAAGCCACAGTTGTCACCAACTTTAGTCTTTGTGCAATTGATCGTGCATCAGTAACCCCGTGCTGTACCTGTCCTGGGGGTGTTTGACGGGGACAGTGTAGAGGGAGCTTTACTCTGTATCTAACCCCATGCTGTACCTTTCCTGGGAGTGTTTGACAGGGACAGTGTAGAGGGAGCTTTACTCTGTATCTAACCCCGTGCTGTACCTGTCCTGGGAGTGTTTGACAGGGACAGTGTAGAGGGAGCTTTACTCTGTATCTAACCCCGTGCTGTACCTGTCCTGGGAGTGTTTGATGGGGACAGTGTAGAGAGAGCTTTACTCTGTATCTAACCCCGTGCTGTACCAGTCCTGGGAGTGTTTGATGGGGACAGTGTAGAGGGAGCTTTACTCTGTATCTAACCCCGTGCTGTACCTGTCCTGGGAGTGTTTGATGGGGACAGTGTAGAGGGAGCTTTACTCTGTATCTAACCCCGCGCTGTACCTGTCCAGGGAGTGTTTGATGGGGACAGTGTAGAGGGAGCTTTACTCTGTATCTAACCCCGTGCTGTACCTGTCCTGGCAGTGGTTGATGGGGACAGTGTAGAGGGAGCTTTACTCTGTATTTGCCCCGTGCTGTGACTGTCCTTGGAGTGTTTTATGGGGACAGTGTAGAGGGAGCTTTACTCTGTATCTAACCCCAATCTGTACCTGTCCTGGGAGTGTTTGATGGTGACAGTGTAGAGGGAGCTTGACTCTGTATGTAACCCCGTGCTGTACCTGTCCTGGGAGTGTTTGATGGGGACAGTGTAGAGGGAGCTTTACTCTTTATCTAACCCCGTGCTGTACCTGTCCTGGGAGTGTTTGATGGGGACAGTGTAGAGGGAGCTTTACTCTGTATGTAACCCTGTGCTGTACCTGTCCTGGGAGTGTTTGATGGGGACAGTGTAGAGGGAGCTTTACTCTGTATCTAACCCCGTGCTGTACCTGTCCTGGGAGTGTTTGATGGGGACAGTGTAGAGGGAGCTGTACTCTGTATCTAACCCCGTGCTGTACCTTTCCTGGGAGTGTTTGATGGGGACTTTGTAGAGGGAGCTTTACTCTGTACCTAACCCCGTGCTGTACCTTTCCTGGGAGTGTTTGATGGGGACAGTGTAGAGGGAGCTTTACTCTGTATCAAACCCCGTGCTGTACCTGTCCTGGGAGTGTTTGATGGGGACAGTGTCGAGGGAGCTTTACTCTGTATCTAACCCCGTGCTGTACCTGCCCTGGGAGTGTTTGATGGGGACAGTGTAGAGGGAGCTTTACTGTGTATTTACCCTAAGCTCTGCCTGTCTTTGGAGTGTTTTATGGGGACAGTGTAGAGGGAGCTTTACTATGTATCTAACCCCAATCTGTACCTGTCCTGGGAGTGTTTGATGGTGACAGTGTAGAGGGAGCTTTACTCTGTATCTAACCCCGTGCTGTACCTGTCCTGGGAGTGTTTGATGGGGACAGTGTAGAGGGAGCTTTACTCTGTATCTAACCCCGTGCTGTACCTGCCCTGGGAGTGTTTGATGGGGACAGTGCAGAGGGAGATTTACTCTGTATCTAACCCCGTGCTGTACCTGTACTGGGAGTGTTTGATGGGGTCAGTGTAGAGGGAGCTTTACTCTGTATCTAACCCCGTGCTGTACCTGCCCTGGGAGTGTTTGATGGGGACAGTGTAGAAGGAGCTTTACTCTGTATCTAACCCCGTGCTGTACCTGTCCTGGGAGTATTTGATGGGGGCAGTGTAGAGGGAGCTTTACTCTGTATGTAACCCCGTGCTGTACCTGTCCTGGGAGTGTTTGATGGGGACAGTGTAGAGGGAGCTTTAGTCTGTATCTAACCCCGTGCTGTACCTGTCCTGGGAGTGTTTGATGGGGACAGTGTAGAGGGAGCTTTAGTCTGTATCTAACCCCGTGCTGTACCTGTCCTGGGAGTGTTTGATGGGGACAGTGTAGAGGGAGCTTTACTCTGTATCTAACCCCGTGCTGTACCTGCCCTGGGAGTGTTTGATGGGGACAGTGTAGAGGGAGCTTTACTCTGTATCTAACCCCGTGCTGTACCTGTCCTGGGAATGTTTGATGGGGACAGTGTCGAGGGAGCTTTACTCTGTATCTAACCCCGTGCTGTACCTGCCCTGGGAGTGTTTGATGGGGACAGTGTAGAGGGAGCTTGACTGTGTATTTACCCTAAGCTCTGCCTGTCTTTGGAGTGTTTTATGGGGACAGTGTAGAGGGAGCTTTACTATGTATCTAACCCCAATCTGTACCTGTCCTGGGAGTGTTTGATGGTGACAGTGTAGAGGGAGCTTTACTCTGTATCTAACCCCGTGCTGTACCTGTCCTGGGAGTGTTTGATGGGGACAGTGTAGAGGGAGCTTTACTCTGTATCTAACCCCGTGCTGTACCTGCCCTGGGAGTGTTTGATGGGGACAGTGCAGAGGGAGCTTTACTCTGTATCTAACCCCGTGCTGTACCTGTTCTGGGAGTGTTTGATGGGGTCAGTGTAGAGGGAGCTTTACTCTGTATCTAACCCCGTGCTGTACCTGCCCTGGGAGTGTTTGATGGGGACAGTGTAGAAGGAGCTTTACTCTGTACCTAACCCCGTGCTGTACCTGTCCTGGGAGTATTTGATGGGGACAGTGTAGAGGGAGCTTTACTCTGTATGTAACCCCGTGCTGTACCTGTCCTGGGAGTGTTTGATGGGGACAGTGTAGAGGGAGCTTTAGTCTGTATCTAACCCCGTGCTGTACCTGTCCTGGGAGTGTTTGATGGGGACAGTGTAGAGGGAGCTTTAGTCTGTATCTAACCCCGTGCTGTACCTGTCCTGGGAGTGTTTGATGGGGACAGTGTAGAGGGAGCTTTACTCTGTATCTAACCCCGTGCTGTACCTGCCCTGGGAGTGTTTGATGGGGACAGTGTAGAGGGAGCTTTACTCTGTATCTAACCCCGTGCTGTACCTGTCCTGGGAATGTTTGATGGGGACAGTGTCGAGGGAGCTTTACTCTGTATCTAACCCCGTGCTGTACCTGTCCTGGGAGTGTTTGATGGGGAAAGTGTAGAGGGAGCTTTACTCTGTATCTAACTCCGTGCTGTACCTGTCCTGGGAGTGTTTGAGGGGGACAGTGCAGAGGGAGCTTTACTCTGTGTCTCACCCCGTGCTGTACCTGTCCTGGGAGTGTTTGATGGGGAAAGTGTAGAGGGAGCTTTACTCTGTATCTAACTCCGTGCTGTACCTGTCCTGGGACTGTTTGATGGGGACAGTGTAGAGGGAGCTTTCCTCTGTATCTAATCCCGTGCTGTACCTGTCCTGGGAGTGTTTGATGGGGACAGCATAGAGGGAGCTTTACTCTGTATCTAACCCCGTGCTGTACCTGTCCTGGGAGTGTTTGATGTGGACAGCATAGAGGGAGCTTTCCTCTGTATCTAATCCCGTGCTGTACCTGTCCTGGGAGTGTTTGATGGGGACAGTGTAGAGGGAGCTTTACTCTGTATCTAACTCCATGCTGTACCTGTCCTGGGAGTGTTTGACAGGGACAGTGTAGAGGGAGCTTTACTCTGTATCTAACCCCGTGCTGTACCTGTCCTGGGAGTGTTTGACAGGGACAGTGTAGAGGGAGCTTTACTCTGTATCTAACCCCGTGCTGTACCTGTCCTGGGAGTGTTTGATGGGGACAGTGTAGAGAGAGCTTTACTCTGTATCTAACCCCGTGCTGTACCAGTCCTGGGAGTGTTAGATGGGGACAGTGTAGAGGGAGCTTTACTCTGTATCTAACCCCGTGCTGTACCTGTCCTGGGAGTGTTTGATGGGGACAGTGTAGAGGGAGCTTTACTCTGTATCTAACCCCGCGCTGTACCTGTCCTGGGAGTGTTTGATGGGGACAGTGTAGAGGGAGCTTTACTCTGTATCTAACCCCGTGCTGTACCTGTCCTGGCAGTGGTTGATGGGGACAGTGTAGAGGGAGCTTTACTCTGTATTTACCCCGTGCTGTGACTGTCCTTGGAGTGTTTTATGGGGACAGTGTAGAGGGAGCTTTACTCTGTATCTAACCCCAATCTGTACCTGTCCTGGGAGTGTTTGATGGTGACAGTGTAGAGGGAGCTTGACTCTGTATGTAACCCCGTGCTGTACCTGTCCTGGGAGTGTTTGATGGGGACAGTGTAGAGGGAGCTTTACTCTTTATCTAACCCCGTGCTGTACCTGTCCTGGGAGTGTTTGATGGGGACAGTGTAGAGGGAGCTTTACTCTGTATGTAACCCTGTGCTGTACCTGTCCTGGGAGTGTTTGATGGGGACAGTGTAGAGGGAGCTTTACTCTGTATCTAACCCCGTGCTGTACCTGTCCTGGGAGTGTTTGATGGGGACAGTGTAGAGGGAGCTGTACTCTGTATCTAACCCCGTGCTGTACCTTTCCTGGGAGTGTTTGATGGGGACTTTGTAGAGGGAGCTTTACTCTGTACCTAACCCCGTGCTGTACCTTTCCTGGGAGTGTTTGATGGGGACAGTGTAGAGGGAGCTTTACTCTGTATCAAACCCGTGCTGTACCTGTCCTGGGAGTGTTTGATGGGGACAGTGTCGAGGGAGCTTTACTCTGTATCTAACCCCGTGCTGTACCTGCCCTGGGAGTGTTTGATGGGGACAGTGTAGAGGGAGCTTTACTGTGTATTTACCCTAAGCTCTGCCTGTCTTTGGAGTGTTTTATGGGGACAGTGTAGAGGGAGCTTTACTATGTATCTAACCCCAATCTGTACCTGTCCTGGGAGTGTTTGATGGTGACAGTGTAGAGGGAGCTTTACTCTGTATCTAACCCCGTGCTGTACCTGTCCTGGGAGTGTTTGATGGGGACAGTGTAGAGGGAGCTTTACTCTGTATCTAACCCCGTGCTGTACCTGCCCTGGGAGTGTTTGATGGGGACAGTGCAGAGGGAGATTTACTCTGTATCTAACCCCGTGCTGTACCTGTTCTGGGAGTGTTTGATGGGGTCAGTGTAGAGGGAGCTTTACTCTGTATCTAACCCCGTGCTGTACCTGCCCTGGGAGTGTTTGATGGGGACAGTGTAGAAGGAGCTTTACTCTGTATCTAACCCCGTGCTGTACCTGTCCTGGGAGTATTTGATGGGGGCAGTGTAGAGGGAGCTTTACTCTGTATGTAACCCCGTGCTGTACCTGTCCTGGGAGTGTTTGATGGGGACAGTGTAGAGGGAGCTTTAGTCTGTATCTAACCCCGTGCTGTACCTGTCCTGGGAGTGTTTGATGGGGACAGTGTAGAGGGAGCTTTAGTCTGTATCTAACCCCGTGCTGTACCTGTCCTGGGAGTGTTTGATGGGGACAGTGTAGAGGGAGCTTTACTCTGTATCTAACCCCGTGCTGTACCTGCTCTGGGAGTGTATGATGGGCACAGTGTAGAGGGAGCTTTACTCTGTATCTAACCCCGTGCTGTACCTGTCCTGGGAATGTTTGATGGGGACAGTGTCGAGGGAGCTTTACTCTGTATCTAACCCCGTGCTGTACCTGCCCTGGGAGTGTTTGATGGGGACAGTGTAGAGGGAGCTTGACTGTGTATTTACCCTAAGCTCTGCCTGTCTTTGGAGTGTTTTATGGGGACAGTGTAGAGGGAGCTTTACTATGTATCTAACCCCAATCTGTACCTGTCCTGGGAGTGTTTGATGGTGACAGTGTAGAGGGAGCTTTACTCTGTATCTAACCCCGTGCTGTACCTGTCCTGGGAGTGTTTGATGGGGACAGTGTAGAGGGAGCTTTACTCTGTATCTAACCCCGTGCTGTACCTGCCCTGGGAGTGTTTGATGGGGACAGTGCAGAGGGAGCTTTACTCTGTATCTAACCCCGTGCTGTACCTGTTCTGGGAGTGTTTGATGAGGTCAGTGTAGAGGGAGCTTTACTCTGTATCTAACCCCGTGCTGTACCTGCCCTGGGAGTGTTTGATGGGGACAGTGTAGAAGGAGCTTTACTCTGTACCTAACCCCGTGCTGTACCTGTCCTGGGAGTATTTGATGGGGACAGTGTAGAGGGAGCTTTACTCTGTATGTAACCCCGTGCTGTACCTGTCCTGGGAGTGTTTGATGGGGACAGTGTAGAGGGAGCTTTAGTCTGTATCTAACCCCGTGCTGTACCTGTCCTGGGAGTGTTTGATGGGGACAGTGTAGAGGGAGCTTTAGTCTGTATCTAACCCCGTGCTGTACCTGTCCTGGGAGTGTTTGATGGGGACAGTGTAGAGGGAGCTTTACTCTGTATCTAACCCCGTGCTGTACCTGCCCTGGGAGTGTTTGATGGGGACAGTGTAGAGGGAGCTTTACTCTGTATCTAACCCCGTGCTGTACCTGTCCTGGGAATGTTTGATGGGGACAGTGTCGAGGGAGCTTTACTCTGTATCTAACCCCGTGCTGTACCTGTCCTGGGAGTGTTTGATGGGGAAAGTGTAGAGGGAGCTTTACTCTGTATCTAACTCCGTGCTGTACCTGTCCTGGGAGTGTTTGAGGGGGACAGTGCAGAGGGAGCTTTACTCTGTGTCTCACCCCGTGCTGTACCTGTCCTGGGAGTGTTTGATGGGGAAAGTGTAGAGGGAGCTTTACTCTGTATCTAACTCCGTGCTGTACCTGTCCTGGGACTGTTTGATGGGGACAGTGTAGAGGGAGCTTTCCTCTGTATCTAATCCCGTGCTGTACCTGTCCTGGGAGTGTTTGATGGGGACAGCATAGAGGGAGCTTTACTCTGTATCTAACCCCGTGCTGTACCTGTCCTGGGAGTGTTTGATGTGGACAGCATAGAGGGAGCTTTCCTCTGTATCTAATCCCGTGCTGTACCTGTCCTGGGAGTGTTTGATGGGGACAGTGTAGAGGGAGCTTTACTCTGTATCTAACCCCGTGCTGTACCTGTCCTGGGAGTGTTTGATGGGGACAGTGTAGAGGGAGCTTTACTCTGTATCTAACCCCGTGCTGTACCTGCCCTGGGAGTGTTTGATGGGGACAGTGTAGAAGGAGCTTTACTCTGTATCTAACCCCGTGCTGTACCTGTCCTGGGAGTATTTGATGGGGGCAGTGTAGAGGGAGCTTTACTCTGTATGTAACCCCGTGCTGTACCTGTCCTGGGAGTGTTTGATGGGGACAGTGTAGAGGGAGCTTTAGTCTGTATCTAACCCCGTGCTGTACCTGTCCTGGGAGTGTTTGATGGGGACAGTGTAGAGGGAGCTTTAGTCTGTATCTAACCCCGTGCTGTACCTGTCCTGGGAGTGTTTGATGGGGACAGTGTAGAGGGAACTTTACTCTGTATCTAACCCCGTGCTGTACCTGCCCTGGGAGTGTTTGATGGGGACAGTGTAGAGGGAGCTTTACTCTGTATCTAACCCCGTGCTGTACCTGTCCTGGGAATGTTTGATGGGGACAGTGTCGAGGGAGCTTTACTCTGTATCTAACCCCGTGCTGTACCTGCCCTGGGAGTGTTTGATGGGGACAGTGTAGAGGGAGCTTTACTGTGTATTTACCCTAAGCTCTGCCTGTCTTTGGAGTGTTTTATGGGGACAGTGTAGAGGGAGCTTTACTCTGTATCTAACTCCGTGCTGTACCTGTCCTGGGAGTGTTTGAGGGGGACAGTGCAGAGGGAGCTTTACTCTGTGTCTCACCCCGTGCTGTACCTGTCCTGGGAGTGTTTGATGGGGAAAGTGTAGAGGGAGCTTTACTCTGTATCTAACTCCGTGCTGTACCTGTCCTGGGACTGTTTGATGGGGACAGTGTAGAGGGAGCTTTCCTCTGTATCTAATCCCGTGCTGTACCTGTCCTGGGAGTGTTTGATGGGGACAGCATAGAGGGAGCTTTACTCTGTATCTAACCCCGTGCTGTACCTGTCCTGGGAGTGTTTGATGTGGACAGCATAGAGGGAGCTTTCCTCTGTATCTAATCCCGTGCTGTACCTGTCCTGGGAGTGTTTGATGGGGACAGTGTAGAGGGAGCTTTACTCTGTATCTAACCCCGTGCTGTACCTGTCCTGGGAGTGTTTGATGGGGACAGTGTAGAGGGAGCTTTACTCTGTATCTAACCCCGTGCTGTACCTGCCCTGGGAGTGTTTGATGGGGACAGTGTAGAAGGAGCTTTACTCTGTATCTAACCCCGTGCTGTACCTGTCCTGGGAGTATTTGATGGGGGCAGTGTAGAGGGAGCTTTACTCTGTATGTAACCCCGTGCTGTACCTGTCCTGGGAGTGTTTGATGGGGACAGTGTAGAGGGAGCTTTAGTCTGTATCTAACCCCGTGCTGTACCTGTCCTGGGAGTGTTTGATGGGGACAGTGTAGAGGGAGCTTTAGTCTGTATCTAACCCCGTGCTGTACCTGTCCTGGGAGTGTTTGATGGGGACAGTGTAGAGGGAACTTTACTCTGTATCTAACCCCGTGCTGTACCTGCCCTGGGAGTGTTTGATGGGGACAGTGTAGAGGGAGCTTTACTCTGTATCTAACCCCGTGCTGTACCTGTCCTGGGAATGTTTGATGGGGACAGTGTCGAGGGAGCTTTACTCTGTATCTAACCCCGTGCTGTACCTGCCCTGGGAGTGTTTGATGGGGACAGTGTAGAGGGAGCTTTACTGTGTATTTACCCTAAGCTCTGCCTGTCTTTGGAGTGTTTTATGGGGACAGTGTAGAGGGAGCTTTACTATGTATCTAACCCCAATCTGTACCTGTCCTGGGAGTGTTTGATGGTGACAGTGTAGAGGGAGCTTTACTCTGTATCTAACCCCGTGCTGTACCTGTCCTGGGAGTGTTTGATGGGGACAGTGTAGAGGGAGCTTTACTCTGTATCTAACCCCGTGCTGTACCTGCCCTGGGAGTGTTTGATGGGGACAGTGCAGAGGGAGCGTTACTCTGTATCTAACCCCGTGCTGTACCTGTTCTGGGAGTGTTTGATGGGGTCAGTGTAGAGGGAGCTTTACTCTGTATCTAACCCCGTGCTGTACCTGCCCTGGGAGTGTTTGATGGGGACAGTGTAGAAGGAGCTTTACTCTGTATCTAACCCCGTGCTGTACCTGTCCTGGGAGTATTTGATGGGGACAGTGTAGAGGGAGCTTTACTCTGTATGTAACCCCGTGCTGTACCTGTCCTGGGAGTGTTTGATGGGGACAGTGTAGAGGGAGCTTTAGTCTGTATCTAACCCCGTGCTGTACCTGTCCTGGGAGTGTTTGATGGGGACAGTGTAGAGGGAGCTTTAGTCTGTATCTAACCCCGTGCTGTATCTGTCCTGGGAGTGTTTGATGGGGACAGTGTAGAGGGAGCTTTACTCTGTATCTAACCCCGTGCTGTACCTGCCCTGGGAGTGTTTGATGGGGACAGTGTAGAGGGAGCTTTACTCTGTATCTAACCCCGTGCTGTACCTGTCCTGGGAATGTTTGATGGGGACAGTGTCGAGGGAGCTTTACTCTGTATCTAACCCCGTGCTGTACCTGTCCTGGGAGTGTTTGATGGGGAAAGTGTAGAGGGAGCTTTACTCTGTATCTAACTCCGTGCTGTACCTGTCCTGGGAGTGTTTGAGGGGGACAGTGCAGAGGGAGCTTTACTCTGTTTCTCACCCCGTGCTGTACCTGTCCTGGGAGTGTTTGATGGGGAAAGTGTAGAGGGAGCTTTACTCTGTATCTAACTCCGTGCTGTACCTGTCCTGGGACTGTTTGATGGGGACAGTGTAGAGGGAGCTTTCCTCTGTATCTAATCCCGTGCTGTACCTGTCCTGGGAGTGTTTGATGGGGACAGCATAGAGGGAGCTTTACTCTGTATCTAACCCCGTGCTGTACCTGTCCTGGGAGTGTTTGATGTGGACAGCATTCGAGGGAGCTTTCCTCTGTATCTAATCCCGTGCTGTACCTGTCCTGGGAGTGTTTGATGGGGACAGTGTAGAGGGAGCTTTACTCTGTATCTAACCCCGTGCTGTACCTGTCCTGGGAGTGTTTGATGGGGACAGTGTAGAGGGAGCTTTACTCTGTATCTAACCCCGTGCTGTACTTGTCCTGGGAGTGGTTGCTGGATTCTGGGCATTCTATCCTGCCACACCCGCATTCCTCACCTGGAAAGCATGAAGTTTAACAAAAGCTGTTGTCTTGCTTGGGGCAGATTCTGCAGATTAGGCATGTGAACAAGTCACAGTGCCCTGCTGAGGTGGGGCACTCACTTTCTGAAATGATTTGTTTGCTGGTGTAGTCTGAGAACAGCCCCTGGCTGACTCCAGCTCGGGGTTTATGGGGTCTCTGACGGTTGAGTTGTGGGCTGTCCGAGCTGCCATCCTCGGCTGGTTCTCAATGTCTGAACAAAGGGATCCTGTCACAGAAGGGGAGACACAATTCTCTTCTTGGCTCAGTCGGCGTTTCTCAAGCTTTCAGTTCCAGGATGAGATTGAAAATAGTTCTCAGCTCGTCGTAAATGTTCATCAATCTTTTTTTAATGCCCTGTTTTGTTTTCTTTCTTTTTGTCCATCAATTCGTCCAGCAACATGGTGATGTGATCGGAGCCATGGGATAAGGGAATGATTCAAAGAGGTTCTATCTTGGAAACGGATGTGGAGCATTCTGCAGACAGTCTGATGCAAGCTCGGGAGGAGACAGATCATTTTAACGTTGGAGCCACTGTGATGTCGAATTAAATTGAACGCGCAGTGCAGAAGGCCATTTGATGGGACTGGCCCATCCTGCTATATTCTCCATCCCCTTCCCCCTCGTCAGCTGACTCTACCAGTGTTCAGGAATGTTGGCTTTTAGCTCAAATGGGGTTACATCGGAACATAGGAATTAGGAGCATAAATCGGTAATTCAGCCCTTTGAACCTGCTCCACCATTCAATCAGATCCTGGCTGATCTCTCCCAGCTCTCAAATCCACCTCCCACCTGTTTCCCAGATCCCTTTAACCCTTTTTTCCCCGTCAGATTGGATTACATTGGTGAAGAAGTGAGGGTGCACGTGTACAGAGCCACAATCAGACTCCATTTGGATGATCTGAGTTCAGTTTTGGGCCCAGGAAGAATGTGTTAGCCATGGGGTAGGGGAGGAACGTGGCTCTGATTCACCGGGACAGCTGCATTAACTTGGTTTGTATTCCCCGGGGGTTAGAATGCTGAAGGGTTTGAGTTATTTAAAGGATTAAGGAATTTAATCGGATCGATAGCGAGAAAACGTTTGCCCTGGTGGGGGAATCTGGAACTTTACTGCGATATTGGCCCCAAATGCTTTGGGACATGCTGAGTTTGAGAAAGGTGCTGCCTAAATAGAAACATAGAGAATAGAAGCAGGAGGAGGCCATTCGGCCCTTCGAGCCTGCTCCACCATTCATTATGATCACTGCTGACCCTCTATATCAGCGGCACACCGCACCCCCCCTCCTCGCTCTCCTCCCCCCCACTTCCCCCCTGCACC
This sequence comes from Scyliorhinus torazame, assembly GCF_047496885.1. Lineage (NCBI taxonomy): Eukaryota > Metazoa > Chordata > Chondrichthyes > Carcharhiniformes > Scyliorhinidae > Scyliorhinus > Scyliorhinus torazame. The sequence continues at coordinate 223,042,686 of NC_092719.1, forward strand.
TTTAGAGTCCAGGGCGAGATCTACCAGCTGCGTTGTGCCCGGGAAGTAGCGCGGTGCGGCTGGTAGATTCCAGGAGATCCCTCTTCCTGGATCTACCTGGTTCGCCACATCTCATGAGATCGAATGTGATCTTGCGAGAGGCCATGATGCGAGTCCCACCCATTGTGGTCGGCATCACCTTCTGGAAAATCTGCGTATTAGAGTGAGACAGCTAGTCTTTAATCTGCATTCCCGAGATCTAACTAAGGCATGGGATCTCACTCCCACGCCTTGGAGACCTCGGGCGAGTGCTGTTCAGTGCTGATCTCCACATGGGGGTCACACCGGGGGCGGGGGGGGTGTGTACCGAGGTGTTCTGTCCATCGCAGGGACGTCAGGTGGTGGGGGAGGGGTGGCCGGGCGTGGCAGGCGGGGCCAGTGCCAGGGGGCCAACGCCAACTCACCCGTGGGACCTGGTGGAGGTCATCGAGCCTCTTACGGAACTGGGTATCTGTCCGCCTGATGACACTCCCCACGCTGACAGCCGCTGCCATTGCCTCCCAGGCCGCGCTGGCTGGCCTGTGCCTCACCCTCTGACCCCCTTGGGGGAACAGGCATCCCATCTGGAATCGACCACGTCCAACAGTCGGGCCAGGCCGGCATCACCGAAGCGTGGGCCTGGTCTGCATGGTGGTCTGCTGCCTGGGGTTTGCCGTGCAGGATCAGTTTAAGAGCTGGGGCGTCATTCTCCGCCGGCGGGAGTCTCCGTTTTGCCGGCGCCGGGGGGTTTCCCGACGGCGTGGGGCTGCCCCGCAATGGGAAACCCCATTGACCGGCCGGTGTTACGGAGACTCCCGCCGGCGGGTCGGGGCAGAAATGTGGCGGGGCGGGGCGGAGGATTTCGCTCCAGGTTCCTCTTGTTAGCGGGGAGCTGCCAAGCGCAGTCCCGGCGAATCAGCTGGTGGGACAGTGGGGCATCATTAATGCCCTAATTAACGATAGATACCGGTGACGGCATTGTCGGGTCGGACAGCGGGAAACACCCGGCAGTTCCCGCTCGTTGCCACACTGAGAAACCTTTCCGTTTGATCGGGCCTGAATCCAGAAGACATGAAGATTAAGGTTAAACCAAATTTAGCTGCGATGTAGTGCAGACAACACGAGTGTGTCCCCCGGGCCCGGGCCTGACAGGAAATTCCAGACCCGGTCTCGCTAACGAGTCCCAGCTGGAGGGGTCTCCACCAGTTACCACGGGAACCCGTAATCCACAAACCCCAAAGGCAGATCAATGAGTGATCCCGTGTGGTCCTCGTGATGGTCTTCGAACGAGGAAATAATGTTTAAGCAACACGTCTGCATAATCTGATCCCCTTAACCCTCCAGGCCGGATTTTCCCTGTGGTTTCCGCAGCTCCTTTGGCAGGGGAGGGGTTTGCGGATCCTGGGCACAGGCTCACTGTCCAATTGGGGACAGTGGACCGGCTCCTGCACCTGGAAGGACAACCTGAGGCCTGGGAAGTAGCAGCAGGAAAGGGAGGAGCGTTTACCGTAAAGCGGTGGAGGAATCCTCTAAACCTCCCTGGAATCCTGGTCCCCTGCCCTGACCAAACTCTGTGAGCAGGAGGTCACCTCCAGGCAGCCTCACCCTCCACTACTGCCTCGAGGGAAATCCCAATCACCCTCCGCTCGTTAGTCTTAAGTGGCCCCTAATGGCTGACCTTTATCGATGTTTGTTGTGGGTGGCTCATAGCCCTGTTGCCGCCCTCTCCCCCAGCCTTTGTGAAGGTAACCCCCGCAGTGGGTGGAGCCAGGGAATGGGTATGGAAGATAGAACACAAAACATAGAACACAGAACATAGAACATAGAACATGACAGCGCAGTACAGGCCCTTCGGCCCTCGATGTTGCGCCGACCTGTGAAACCACTCTAAAGCCCATCTACACTATTCCCTTATCGTCCATATGTCTATCCAATGACCATTTGAATGCCCTTCGTGTTGGCGAGTCCACTACTGTTGCAGGCAGGGCATTCCACACCCTTACTACTCTCTGAGTAAAGAACCTACCTCTGACATCTGTCCTATATCTATCTCCCCTCAATTTAAAGCTCTGTCCCCTTGTGCTAGACATCACCATCCGAGGAAAAAGGCTCTCACTGTCCACCCTATCCAATCCTCTGATCATCTTGTATGCCTCAATTAAGTCACCTCTTAACCTTCTTCTCTCTAACGAAAACAGCCTCAAGTCCCTCAGCCTTTCCTCATAAGATCTTCCCTCCATACCAGGCAACATTCTGGTAAATCTCCTCTGCACCCTTTCCAATGCTTCCACATCCTTCCTATAATGCGGCGACCAGAATTGCACGCAATACTCCAAATGCGGCCGCACCAGAGTTTTGTACAGCTGCAACATGACCTCATGGCTCCGAAACTCAATCACTCTACCAATAAAAGCTAACACACTGTACGCCTTCTTAACAACCGTCTCAACCTGGGTGGCAACTTTCAGGGATCTATGTACATGGACACCGAGATCTCTCTGCTCATCCACACTACCAAGAATCTTACCATTAGCCCAGTACTCTGTCTTCCTGTTATTCCTTCCAAAATGAATCACCTCACACTTTTCTGCATTAAACTCCATTTGCCACCTCTCAGCCCAGCTCTGCAGCTTATCTATGTCCCTCTGTAACTTGTAACATCCTTCCGCACTGTCCACAACTCTACCGACTTTAGTGTCATCTGCAAATTTACTCACCCATCCTTCTACGCCCTCCTCCAGGTCATTTATAAAAATGACAAACAGCAGTGGCCCCAAAACAGATGGCGACACTATCAGTACCCCACCCACTCTGACCCCCGCTGTGGAGGGATCATAAACACAGGCTCCTGGTTGGCTTGCCGGAAGATCGGAGCTGCTCAAGAAGTGTCCTTGTTAATCCCTCCATGGCCCCACCCCTCCCTACCTCACCCACGACCTTTTATGAGACCTATGTGCTCCTTTGATTGTGATCCCTCGCACACCCCACAATTTTAATCACTCTACCATTGACGAGCGTGCCGTCGACCCTGGGTACCATCTCCCTCTCTGAACCTCTCCAGCTCCCTCCTTCACACATCCCCTTCATGGCTCTCCTCAAAGCCTACCTACCTTTTGATCTCCCATCCTCACACCTCCCTACGTCACACTGCGTCCATTCTCCTGCAAAGTGCCATGAGGCACGGTGGGTCTTTCAGAGGGTCAGTGCAGACTCAATGGGCCGAATGGCTTCCTTCTGCGCTGTTGGGATTTTAGGACGGCCCAAAGAGATCGGACGGGAAATGTAATCCCAACGGTTGGAGAATGACGGCCAAAGTGTACTCTCCGGGTCAGATTTTCCAGTCCTTTTCCGCCGGTGGAAACCTACGGTCTCCGCTGAAGGCGCCCCCCCAGCGGCGGGATGGGTGAGTCACACAAAACGCTGCAGACATCGACGGGACTGGGAGAGATCTGGGGGGCGGGAAAATCCCACTCTCTATTGTTATACTGGAATAATAATGATAGTGGGAGGCCAGAGGGGGCCGCGAGATGACATGAAATTCAACTCCAGGTCCCTCAACATCCTTACACAACAAAAACCCAACAATCAGCAGTTTGGACATTTCAATTGGCGCCTTGTCAACTTTCTTGGGGAGAGAGTTCCGGATTTCCATTTCCCTCTGTGTGAATACCTGCCCCCCTGACATTGCCCCTAAAGGCCTAACTTGAATTTCAAGGTTTAGTCCCCTTGTTCTGGATTCCCTCCGAGCAACCCTTTAATCATGAAGACCTCAATATTGTAAACTCCGGGGAATACAAGCCCATGCTTGTACGGCATGGTGTCACAGGGGTTCGCGCCAGGGTCCCAGGTTCGATTCCCTGCTGGGTCACTGTCTGTGCGGAGTTTGCACGTTCTCCCCGTGTGTGCGTGGGTTTCCTCCGGGTGCTCCGGTTTCCTCCCACAGCCCAAAGATGTGCGGGTTAGGTGGATTGGCCGTGATAAATTGCCAATTTGGTTGTGGGTGGGGTTTCGGGGATGGGAGCGGACCTGGGTGAGGTGCTCTTTCATAGAGTCGGTGCAGACTCGATGGGCCGAAAGGCCTCCTTTTACACCGTAGGAATTCTATGCAACTTCTCTTTACATTTGAACCATTTTGGCCTGGGCTCCGTTGAACGCATCGATAATGGAACCCTTTTCAGGAGGAAAAGTGTGACAAATGAAAACAAAAAGATACGTTTCAAATGTTCTTTATTAAACAATTCTAAATCACTTGCTAGTTATAATAGTTACACTAACTTATTCCCGCATTCCTTGCACGTATCTTGCTTTTGGCCTGAGCTAGTGAAATGGGAAGGATGCCTGGCTGAACTTGGGGATTGTGGTCTGACAATTGTGGTCATCGTGACCCAGGCCACCTGCCATTTTATCCCTGGCTGACGTATCCATCACATGATCTCCGGCCTCGGATCGCCCCCCCCCCCCCCCGCTGTCCTGCGATTGGTCCCTTGGTATGCCCAACCTCACACAAACGCCAATTGGAAAACGAACAAGCTTTTGTTATTCGATTGGATGATTTTTGTTCACCATCGGCCAAACCCCCCCCCCCCCCCAATCAATTTTTTACAATTGGTAAACAAAGTTGTTCAAAGAATTTGTTAATATTTATCCTTCAACTAACACCACCGAACCTGCAGGTTATCCAATAAGTTACCTCACTGCTGTTTGTGGAAGGTCCATGTTTGCAAATTAGCTGCAGCGTCCCCAACATTGCAAAGAAAAGCTGCATTTATGCAGCGCCCTTTGTGACCTCAGGATGCCACATGGCAGCGTACAGCCAATGAAGCACCAAACACTGTTGTCGTGAAAGAAACACAGCAGCCAATTTGTGCACAGCAAGATTCCACAAACAGCAATGTGATGATGACCAGGATTTGTGTTTTTTATGATGTTAATTGAGGGATTAATATTGGCCGGGACACTGGGGATAACACTCACGCTTTTCTTTAAAGCAGGACCCTGGGATATTTTACACTCACCTTGGAAAGTAGATATGGCCTCGGTTTGATATCGCAGCTGGAAGGAAGCACTTCTGACAGTGCAGCACTCCCTCAGTACTGACCCTCTGACAGTGCAGCACTCCCTCAGTACTGACCCTCTGACAGTGCAGCACTCCCTCAGTACTGACCCTCTGACAGTGCAGCACTCCCTCAGTACTGACCCTCTGACAGTGCAGCACACCCTCAGTACTGACCCTCAGACAGTGCAGCGCTCCCTCAGTACTGACCCTCTGACAGTGCGGCTCTCCCTCAGTACTGACCCTCTGACAGTGCAGCACTCCCTATGTACTGACCCTCTGACAGTGCAGCGCTCCCTCAGTACAAACTCTCTGACAGTGCGGCACTCCCTCAGTACTGACCCTCTGACAGTGCAGCACTCCATCAGTACTGACCCTGTGACAGTGCGCACTCCCTCAGTACTGACCCTGTGACAGTGCGCACTCCCTCAGTACTGACCCTCTGACAGTGCAGCACACCCTCAGTACTGACCCTCTGACAGTGCGGCACACCCTCAGTACTGACCCTCTGACAGTGCGACACTCCCTCAGTACTGACCCTCTGACAGTGTGACACTCCCTCAGTACTGACCCTCAGACAGTGCAGCGCTCCCTCAGTACTGACCCTCTGACAGTGCGGCTCTCCCTCACTACTGACCCTCTGACAGTGCAGCACTCCCTATGTACTGACCCTCTGACAGTGCAGCGCTCCCTCAGTACTGACCCTCTGACAGTGCAGCACTCCCTCAGTACTGACCCTCTGACAGTGCAGCGCTCCCTCAGTACTGACCCTCTGACAGTGCAGCACTCCCTCAGTACTGACCCTCTGACAGTGCGGCACTCCCTCAGTACTGACCCTCTACAGTGCGACACTCCCTCAGTACTGACCCTCAGACAGTGCAGCGCTCCCTCAGTACTGACCCTCTGACAGTGCGGCTCTCCCTCAGTACTGACCCTCTGACAGTGCAGCACTCCCTATGTACTGACCCTCTGACAGTGCAGCGCTCCCTCAGTACTGACCCTCTGACAGTGCAGCACTCCCTCAGTACTGACCCTCTGACAGTGCAGCACCCCCTCAGTACTGACCCTCTGACAGTGCAGCACTCCCTCGGTACTGACCCTCTGACAGTGCGGCACACCCTCATGTACTGACCCTCTGACAGTGCGACACTCCCTCAGTACTAACCCTCTGACAGTGTGGCACTCCCTCAGTACTGACCCTCTGACAGTGCAACACTCCCTCAGTACTGACCCTCTGACAGTGCAGCGCTCCCTCAGTACTGACACTCTGACAGTGCAGCACTCCCTCAGTACTGACACTCTGACAGTGCAACACACCCTCAGTACTGACCCTCTGACAGTGTGGCACTCCCTCAGTACTGACCCTCTGACAGTGCGGCACTCCCTCAGTACTGACCCGTTGACAGTGCAACACTCCCTTAGTACTGACCCTCTGACAGTGCAGCGCTCCCTCAGTACTGACACTCTGACAGTGCAGCACTCCCTTAGTATTGACCCTCTGACAGTGCAGCACTCCCTCTCAGATTCCTCTTCCGTATATGCTTTCTGATACATACGTTTTATTTCTACATCTTTCTGTTGTAACTCCGCCAATTTTCCTGAACAAATAATAAACGCCTCATCCTCCACCTGTTCTAGTTCTTTTTCAACCATCTGATTGTGGTAGTAGAGGTATTACGGTACCTGGTAATGCTGGAACACAATTGGTAGAAATTGTATGCTTCCTATTGGTCAAGCTGGATGGTAGCCCCGCCCTGCTAGGCGGGGTATAAGAGCCCGTGCCACCCCAGCAGCCTTCATTCTGTACCTGAGCTGCTGGGGGAAACATCTAGCTTATTAAAGCCTTCAGTTGGACTACAACCTCGCTTTAGTGGTCATTGATCGTGCATCAATTTAATAAGCTAGATTTAAAAGGATGGAGCTCCGAATCAAGCCGGAGTATCTGCAACTCATCCCCCACGCGGCGAACTCAGCGGCAATCTTCAAGCACTGGCTGGCGTGTTTTAAAGGATATCTCGGGACGGCTGGAAACACACCCACGGGAGAACAGAAAATGCAAGTTCTGCACTCGAGGGTGAGCCCGGAGATTTACACCCTCATCGAGGAAGCGGAAGACTTCGATGCAGCAATAGAGCTGCTAAAAGGACATTATATTCGCCTGGTAAACCATGTCTACGCCCGACATCTGCTAGCAACGAGGCGACAAATCCCTGGGGAATCGCTGGCAGAATTCTACTGTCCACTCCTGGTGTTGGGGAGAAACTGCAGCTGCCCGCAAGTTTCGATGAGCGAACACACTGAACTCTTGGTCCGGGACGCTTTCGTGGCAGGTATGCTGTCCTCCCAAATCCGCCAGCGATTGCTGGAAAAAGACACTTTGGGTCTCAAGGAGGCACGGGCCCCTGCAGGCTCCCTGGATTTGGCCTCCAGAAACACCCACGTTTACGTTCCCGACCGCGCGGCAGCCCCCTGGGCAGCGTGGAACCCCTCCGCAGCCGACCCGAGACAGCCCCCATCCCCCCACAGGCTTGTGCTGCAAGGCGGCCTGGCAACCCCGGGGGCCCCGCTGCTACTTTTGCTGGCAGGCCAAGCACCCCCGCCAGCGCTGCCCGGCCCGCGCATCCGCCTGCAAGGGATGCGGTAAAAAGGGCCATTTCGTGGGGGTATGCCAGGCCCGTGCGGTCGCCGCGGTCTCCGGTGGCGAATGCGGACCGCCACCACAAACCTCTCGACGGTCCCCGTGCGGCCAGTGGGCGCCGCCATCTTCCTACTCCAGGGCCACGTGCTGCCCCCGGGCACCGCCATCTTGCCCCGCGGTCGCCACGCTAGATGGATGGGCGCCGCCATTTTGTGCACCCCAGCCATGTGCAACCAATGGGAGCCGCCATCTTGGATGGACTCCCAGGACCCCAGCTCGGCTGACCACACACCGCCCGAAGAGAACACTCAACTGCTGAGATTAGCCTCGGTGACTCTGGATCAGTCCCGGCCTCGAACACTCTCAACTGCTACAACAACTGTACTTATCAACGGGCACGAGACGTCCTGCCTAATCGACTCAGGGAGCACGGAGAGCTTCATACACCCCAACATGATAAGGTGCTGTTCTCTCCTCGTCCACCCCGTTAATCAGAAAATCTCCCTGGCCTCCGGTTATCACTCAGTAGAGGTAAAGGGGTTTTGTGAAGCAAACCTCACAGTCCAGGGAAGGGAGTTTTAAAATTACCGGCTCTACGTCCTTCCCCACCTCTGTGCGGCCACACACCTAGGTTGAGACTTCCAATGTAGTCTCCAAAGTCTAACTTTCAAATTCGGCGGCCCTATACCCCCCTCACTGTCTGCGGCCTCCCGACCCTTAAGGTCGACCTGCCTTCCCTGTTTGCGAACCTCACCCCGGATTGCAAACCCATCGTCACCAGGAGCAGACAGTACAGTGCCCAGGATCGGATCTTTATTAGGTCAGAGATCCAAAGGCTACTGAGGGAAGGAGTCATCGAAGCGAGCAACAGCCCCTGGAGAGCTCAAGTAGTGGTGGTAAAGACCGGGGAGAAGCATAGGATGGTCATCGACTACAGTCAGACCATCAACAGGTTTACGCTGCTGGACGCGTACCCTCTCCCCCGCATATCCGACCTGGTAAACAGGATTGCGCATTACAAGGTCTTCTCCATGGTGGATCTTAAGTCCGCCTACCACCAGCTCCCCATCCACACTAGTGACCGCAAGTACACTGCCTTTGAGGCAGATGGGCGGCTCTATCACTTCTTAAAGGTTCCCTTCGGTGTCACCAACGGGGTCTGATGCACTAAGCGTCAAGAACCACAAAGACATGTGAGACTTTCACCAAGGCTTTAATACACTACATAGGAAGCTTACCCAACACAGACGACCCCAGAAAAAATGGGTCAGGTCTCAGAAGCTGGGTCTTATACCTAACTCCCGGGGGAGTGGCCAAGGCGGAGCTCTCCGTGGCCAGGTCAGGTTACATACAGGTGACCGAACCTCTACAGAGCTACAGTACAATACACAGTACAATACACAGGATTACAGGGCCTCGTTACACACAACTATTATATAACTATGTACAATTACCACAGGGTCTCGGTCTTTGAGCGCGAGATGGACCGAATGGTTGATCGGTACAGTTTACGGGCAACATTCCCGTATCTCGATAATGTCACCATGCCACGACCAGCAGGACCACGACATCAACCTCCGAAAATTCCTCCAGACCGCAATGATCCTTAACCTTACATACAACAAGGATAAATGCATGTTTAGCACCGACCGCCTAGCCATCCTCGGCTACGTAGTGCGAAATGGAGTTATAGGCCCTGACCCTGAGCGCATGCGCCCCCTTATGGAGTTCCCCCTCCCTCACTGCCCCAAGGCCCTGAAGCGCTGCCTCGGGTTTTTCAGTTACTTTGCCCAGTGGTTCCCCAACTATGCGGACAAGGCCTGTCCCCTGATCCTATCCATAGCTTTTCCCCTGTCGATAGAGGCCCGCCAGGCCTTCAGCCGCATCAAAGCAGACATTGCAAAGGCCACGATGCATGCCATCGACGAGTCCCTCCCCTTCCAGGTTGAGAGCGATGCGTCCGACGTAGCTCTGGCGGCCACCCTCAACCAAGCGGGCAGACCCGTGGCCTTCTTCTCCCGTACCCTCCATGCTTCCGAAATCCGCCACTCCTCAGTCGAAAAGGAGGCCCAGGCCATAGTCGAAGCTGTGCGACATTGGAGGCATTACCTGGCCGGCAGGAGATTCACTCTCCTCACTGACCAACGGTCGGTTGCTTTCATGTTCGATAATGCACAGCGGGGCAAGATAAAAATCGACAAGTTCTTACGGTGGAGGATCGAACTCTCCACCTACAACTACGAGATCTTGTATCATCCCGGGAAGCTAAACGAGCCTCCTGATGCCCTGTCACGCGGCACATGTGCCACCGCACAAGTGGACCGCCTCCGAGCCCTCCACGAGGACCTCTGCCACCCGGGGGGTCACTCACGTTTTCCACTTTATCAAGACCCGCAACCTGCCCTACTCCATCGAGGAGGTCAGGACCGTCACCAGGGACTGCCAAATCTGCGCAGAGTGCAAGCCGCAGGAAGTCCTCCCGGATGCCCTACACGCCATCCGGTCACTGCTTTGTACCACAACCAACCAGACACCTCACGAACGTCTCCTTGTCTTCCCCAGGAAGTCCTCCTCTGGGACCTCGCTCCCGACCTGGCTGGCAGCTCCCGGATCCATCGTGCTCCGAAAACACGTGCGGACGCACAAGTCGGACCCGTTGGTCGAGAGGGTCCATCTTCTCCATGCTAACCCCCAGTACGCCTATGTGGCGTACCCCGACGGCCGACAAGATACGGTCTCCCTATGAGCCCGCCGGAGCCCCACGCACATCCCAGGCACCAGTCCCACCCTCCCTCCCACCGGTGCACCTTACAGGAGGATCGATCCTTCCGCCGCCTCCGTCTAGGCCCCCCCACCCACCGACGCACCCCGCAGACGCTCCCTTCCCAGGTCAACCGTTTTCCCCACCAGCGCCATCTAGGGGTGTTGAAGCTGCCACGGTGATCGAGGCCACGCTCCCGGAGTCACAGACGCCCGAGCCTCCACCGGAGTCACCACCGAAGCTCCGACGATCACAGAGGACGACCAGGGCCCCCGATCGACTGATTGCTTCATTTTAAATTGTAAATTTAAATCATAAATTGTAAATAGTTACTAGAATTGTAAATAGTTACAAAACGCTGTACGGAGGTATTACTGTACCTCCAGAACTAATTCTACCACGTTGCCATGTTTGTAGTATCAGGCCACCACTCCCACCGGACTCTGGTAATGCTGGAACACCATTGGTAGATATTGTATGCTTCCTGTTGGTCAAGCTGTATGGTAGCTCCGCCCTGCTAGGCGGGGTATAAGAGCCCGTGCCGCCCAAGCAGCCTTCATTCTGTACCTGAGCTGCCGGGGGAAACATCTAGCTTATTAAAGCCTTCAGTTGGACTACAACCTCGTTTTAGTGGTCACTGATCGTGCATCACTGATCAAAAATCGTTTCTGATAATTGCACTTCAACTTCATCTTCACTCTTTGATTTCTCCTCTTGTCTTAACCTGTGACTTTGCCACTTTGTTACTACACAATCCGGAAAAATCCCAGGATATTTGTCCATTCAACCCTTCAGTTGTCTGATTTTCCACTGGCTTATTAACCACGATAGGCATCACTCCCACCTGCGATCCAGCTATATCATTACCCAAGATAAACTGTATTCCTGGACAAGATAGTTTATCTATTACTCCTACTACCACTTCACCACTACTCACTGGACTTTCCAACCTTACCTTACATAATGGAACACTACTCCTCTCACCCTGAATTCCACATATTACCACCTTTTCTGGCAACATTCTTCCCAAACTACATAATTCCTCATCTCTTACCATTAAAGATTGACCAGCTCCTATATCTCTTAAAATTGTGACTTCTTTACCTGCTCCTCCTGATACACATGAGTAAACTTTACCCACACAAATAAATTATTGAAAGAGATCTGGCACCTTCTTATCAATTACCTCTTGAACAGGCTGTACAATCGTTTGCACCTCCTTCGCTTCACTTGGGCTTTCCTTTACCACTCTAACAAACCCCACAGTCTTATCCTGTTTTACCACATCAGCCTTCCCAGTGCTTTTCGTCAACCACCAACACTGTGACTTTACATGGCCTAGTTTATTACAGTGAAAACATCTGAAACTTTTCATTTCTTTTCCACCCTCCTGGATTTCTTTTTTAATCTGAGGTACACTCTCCTTATTGTCTCCCATCAGATCACCTTTACCTTCACCACTTGAGTATTTCTCATGTCCCCAGTTTCTATCCATCACCGGCTGAAACTGATGTCGGAAACCAATCTTTGATTTATGAACTAATTCATAATCATCTGCCATTTCTGCTGCTAATCTCGCAGTTTTAACCCTCTGTTCTTCCACATGAGTTCTCACTACCCTGAAAAGTGTGAGGTTGCCCATTTTGGAAGGACAAATATGAATGCGGAATACAGGGTTAACGGTAGAGTTCTTGGCAATGTGGAGGAGCAGAGAGATCTTGGGGTCTATGTTCATACATCTTTGAAAGTTGCCACTCAAGTGGATAGAGCTGTGAAGAAGGCCTATGGTGTGCTCGCGTTCATTAACAGAGGGATTGAATTTAAGAGCCGTGAGGTGATGATGCAGCTGTACAAAACTTTGGTAAGGCCACATTTGGAGTACTGTGTGCAGTTCTGGTCGCCTCATTTTAGGAAGGATGTGGAAGCTTTGGAAAAGGTGCAAAGAAGATTTACCAGGATGTTGCCTGGAATGGAGAGTAGGTCTTACGAGGAAAGGTTGAGGGTGCTAGGCCTTTTCTCATTAGAACGGAGAAGGATGAGGGGCGACTTGATAGAGGTTTATAAGATGATCAGGGGAATAGATAGAGTAGACAGTCAGAGACTTTTTCCCCGGGTGGAACAAACCATTACAAGGGGACATAAATTTAAGGTGAAAGGTGGAAGATATAGGAGGGATATCAGAGGTAGGTTCTTTACCCAGAGAGTAGTGGGGGCATGGAATGCACTGCCTGTGGAAGTAGTTGAGTCAGAAACATTAGGGACCTTCAAGCAGCTATTGCATAGGTACATGGATTACGGTTAAATTATATAGTGTAGATTTATTTGTTCTCAAGGGCAGCACGGTAGCATTGTGGATAGCACAATTGCTTCACAGCTCCAGGGTCCCAGGTTCGATTCCGGCTTGGGTCACTGACTGTGCGGAGTCTGCACGTCCTCCCCGTGTCTGCGTGGGTTTCCTCCGGGTGCTCCGGTTTCCTCCCACAATCCAAAGATGTGCAGGTTAGGTGAATTGGCCAATGATAAATTGCCCTTAATGTCCAAATTGACCTTGGTGTTGGGTAAAGGTGTTGAGTTTGGGTAGGGTGCTCTTTCCAAGAGCCGGTGCAGACTCAAAGGGCCGAATGGCCTCCTTCTGCACTGTAAATTCAATGATGATCTATGATTAATCTAGGACAAAGGTTCGGCACAACATCGTGGGCCGAAGGGCCTGTTCTGTGCTGTATTTTCTATGTTCTATGTTCTATGTACATCAGGAATTGAATTTTTAAACTCCTCCAAAATTATAATTTCTCTGAGAGCTTCATACGTTTGGTCTATTTTCAAAGCCCTGATCCACCTATCAAAATTACTCTGTTTGAGCCTTTCAAACTCCATGTATGTTTGACCAAATTCTTTCCTGAAATTTCTAAACCTTTGTCTGTAGGCTTCAGGCACTAGCTCATATGCACCTAAAATGGATTTTTTCACCTCCTCATATATTCCAGATACCTCCTCCGGGTGTGATGCAAACACTTCACTAACTCTACCTACCAGCTTTGTTTGAATCAGTAATACCCACATGTCCTGTGGCCATTTCATTTGTTTAGCTACCTTCTCAAATGAAATGAAAAAGGCTTCTACCTCCTTCTCATCAAACCGTGGCAATGCTTGGACATATTTAAATAGATTCCCACCAAACCTTCGACTTTGACGCTCTTTTTCGCTATCCTCATCACTATCATCCAACTGTATGTTTCCCTTTACATCTGCCAATTTTAACTGGCTGTCATGTTTCATGGCCATTTTCTGAAGTTCAAACTCTCTCTCTTTATCTTTTTCCCTGATCTGTATCTCCCTTCTTCTTTTTGTTCTGCTGGGGCTATTCTTTCTTTTCTCATTTCTTCTCTCTCCTTTTCTTTTTCCTCTCTACCTCTTTTGTATTCAAGCTGCTTTAATTCTTTCCCATGTTCCATTTGTTTAATTTGCAACTGAAGTTTTGCCATTTCCAATGAATCAAACTGTATCTCAGGCAACTCTAAATGCTTAACCACTGCCATAATTACCTCATCTTTTCGCATTTTGTCAGGTAATGTTAACTGCAATGTTTTTGCCAAATCTAACAGTGTGCTTTTTGTCTCTGTCTGTAAGGTACTACGTGTGACCGTCTCCACCCCCAAAAACTTCTGAGCCTCTGAAAGAGCCATTGTCCACAAAACACTCCCTACTTAAACTAAAATACCACACATGAAAAGCAACCACAATATGCTCACCCCTCGCTGTCTTTAAGTTCACTAAGCCAAATCAATAGATAGACTTTTATCCCGGACGAGCCCCCAATTGTTATGGGTCCAGGTTTTCAGAACCCCAAAGTGTTTCATGGAGTTCAACCGACCCACAACTTTTAATAGATTGTGGAGTGGGGAGCACACGGCGTACTCTCCAGGTGTGATACAGCAATTGAAATGAAATGAAATGAAAATGGCTTATTGTCACAAGTAGGCTTCAATGAAGTTACTGTGAAAAGCCCCTAGTCGCCACATTCCGGCGCCTGTTCGGGGAGGCTGGTACGGGAATTGAACCGTGCTGCTAGCCTGCTTGGTCTGCTTTAAAAGCCAGCAAATTAGCCCAGTGTGCTAAACCAGCCCAACAAATGGTTTTTAAAACAAAACAATGTTTATTCTATGAACTCAATTTAACCTTTTAAAAACAAACGCTGAATATCTTAACACCATTACTTCAAAGATAACCCCAAAAGACTACAACACCAAATAATCCTTCAAACTGTTCCTTTAAACATCCAAAAGACTTCAAACCTTCATAAACAGACATGAGGTTACATTCAATATATTTATAGTCTTTGGATTGCAGACATCAACAGACCAGCTCTGTGTTTCTTCCTGCTGCTCTCAGCAAAACACACAGACACTCCCAGCTGCCTTCTCAAACTGAAACTCAAAAAGCAGAAGTGAGCTCAGCTCCCCCCACCCTCTGACATCACTTTAGTAATATGATCAGCTCCATTTCTTAAAGGTACATTGCTTAAACATCCATTTCTTAAAGGTACTCTCACGTGACAAATCTGTATGTAATTAAAAAAAAATTTTAGGGAATGGTTAGGCCAGCATTTAGTGCTCCTCCCTAGTTGCTCTTCAGAAGGTGGGGGTGAGCTGCCTTCTTGAACAACTGCAGTCCTTGAAGTGTAGGTACACCCACAGTGCTGTTAGGGAGGGAGTTCCAGGCTGTTGCCCCAGCGACAGTGAAGGAACGGCTGATATATTTCCCAGTCAGGGTGGTGAGTGACTTGGAGGGGAACCTCCAGGTGGTGGGGTTCCCAGGTATCTGCTGCTCTTGTCCTTCCAGATGGTAGTGGTTGTGGGTTTGGAAGGTGCTGTCTAAGGAGCCTTGGTGAGTTGCTGCAGTGCATCTTGTAGAAGGTACACACGGCTGTCACTGTGTGTTGGTGGTGGAGGGAGTGAATGTTGGAGATAGTGGAAGGGATGCCAATATCTAATCGTGATATACTTATCATTGTGGATCGCTGGAAATGATGCATCAACAGGTGAAATGCAATTTTAAAGTTGGTGTTTTCCAGGATGACAGGAGGTTTCTAATCAATCAGCGACTGAGAAGATTCTGATCATTGAGGATTGGTCAGCGTTTCTGTCCTCTGTGAGATCAGAGATGTTTGTGCTTATTGTTTGCAAATGACTAAACAATCTAATTGTCTTATTAACTATTAGAGTTCTGACCATAGATTTTCTACAGTGTAGAAGTAGGCCACTTGGTCAATCGAGTCTGCACCAATCCTCCAAAAGCTCTTGCCAGCCAGGTCCAGTCCCCTGACCACCCCACCCTCTCCCTCTGACCACCCTACCCCTATCCCTGGAAGCCGGAACATAACATGCACATCCCTGGACACTAAGGGGCAATTTATCACGGCCAATTCTCCTAACCTGCTCATCTTTGGACTGTGGGAGGAAACCGGAGCGCCCGGAGGAAACCCACGCAGACACGGGGAGGACGTGCAGACTCCGCACAGACAGTGACCCCAGGCCGGGAATCGAACCCGGGTACCCGGCGCTGTGATGCAGCAGTGCTAACCACTGTGCCACCGTGATTGGTCATCAAGTTGCAGCGTTAACTCTGTTTCTCTTTCCACAGCATCCTTTCTTGCCGAATATTTCGCACATTCTCTGTTTTTAATACTTTCTTGTTTTTGTTCTCCATTCTTTGTGAGATGCGAGCGTCATTGGCAAGGTCAGCGTTTGTTGCCCGTTTCTAATTGCACCTGAACCGAATGTATCGCTAGGCCATTTCAGACTGCAGATTGCTGTGGGTCTGGAGTCACATGTAGGCCAGACAGGGTCAGGAGGGCAGATTTCCTTCCCTAAAGGACTTTAATGAACCAGAAATAAAGACAGAAGATGCTGTTAAAATCCAGCGAGCCTAGCAACATCTGTGGCGAGAGAAACAGAGTTAATGTTTCGAGTCGGAGTGACTCCTCCTCGGAGCTGACAATAACAGTGTGGTAGTCACCACTAGCGTATTGTATGTATTACGGTAAAACCCGTATAATAGAGGTACAGGGGTAAATCCCTGCCTGCTGGCTCCGCCCAGCAGGCGGAGTATAAAAGTGTGTACACTCCGGTGCTACAGCCATTCTGGTTGCAGCTACAGGAGGCACAACATCTTTGCTCAATAAAGCCTCGATTGTTCCACTGCTCTCGTCTTTGTGGTAATTGATAGTGCATCAAACAGTATCTTACAGCACATAAGACCATTCAGCCCATCATTCTCTGAATGAGCTGTTTAATTTAGTTCCCCTCTTTCTCATCAAACCTGAAAATTATTCCTCTTCATATACTCGTCCAATTACTTTTTGAAAGTTTGTATGAGGTCTGATTCCATCTTTCAGGCAGCATGTTTCAGTTCTGAACATCTCTCGGGGTGAGGAAAGTTATTCTGATTTTCCCTCCGGTTCTGTTAGCCAATTGTTTTAGTACTGTGTCCTCTCGTCATTACCTCGTGCAATAGGAAACAGTTCCTCCATAATTGCTCTGTCAAAACCTCTCATAAATTTGAACACTTTGATTAAATCCACTCTGTTCTGAGGAGAACAAACTGAGCTCCTTCATAATCATCAGTTACTTCACCCTCTGAATTATCTGCAGACTCTGCAGTCAAGTTAATACAAGCTTGGTCTGTCGCAGCCTGTCCTCCTAATTATCTCCATGGAGCGCTCAGCAAATTCGAACAAAGTTAGCAGGATTGTCTTATGGGCTGCGAAGGTCTAGGCTCATAGAATCACAGAATTTACAGTGCAGAGGGAGGCCATTCAGCCCATCGTGTCTGCACCGGCCCTTGGAACGAGCAACCCGCTTAAACCCACGCCTCCACCCAGTAACCCCACCCAGCTTTTAACACATTCCGTTTCCCATGTGTAGATGGTTGCCCAGTCCACACGGCTGTCTTTGTTGGCCAAACATGGTATGGATTTGGAGTTATTTGAAGTACGCACAGAATATGAATCTGTGTGCAGAGAGTGAGTGGGTGAAGCGATCCTTCCTATTGAACATTGTTTCGTTTCTGCAAAATGCGTGAGTCAGTGGTTGAATAGACATGAGGTCACTGAGTAAAGTAAACTCACATCATTTTTCAGATAGGACCTTGAACCGAGATCTCATTTGCCTCTTCATGTAGACATCCTCCTGCTCAGGACGGTCCCCCGTGGAGAGAGCGAGATTGTGAAGTGGGCAGCAATGAGTGCCGCTCCCTCAGGAGGGTACTGCAGATGGATTGGCCGAGGCACCTGAACCTTATCTTCAGCAGTTCCACCACCCCCTCGTGGATACAGGGGCTTTTCTCTCCTCAGTGCCTGTCCTGGGGCACCTGGAAGGTGCCATCAGCCATTCAGTGGGCCACCCTTATCGCCAGTCAGCCAGGCGGGCTGGAGCAGTGGTGAACTCGGACACCTGTGAGTAACGGGGAAGGTACGCATCATGGCAGCTGCCGGGTCCCTCGCACACACCTGTGGGACCTGGGGTCTGGTACCTGGGAGTAACGGGGAAGGTACACATCATGTCCCTCGCACACACCTGTGGGATCTGGGGTCTGGTACCTGGGAGTAACGGGGAAGGTACACATCATGTCCCTCGCACACACCTGTAGGATCTGGGGTCTGGTACCTGGGAGTAACGGGGAAGGTACACATCATGTCCCTCGCACACACCTGTAGGATCTGGGGTCACACACAATCTGTGAGTGAATCGAGCGAAAGCCTTTCCTGTTCACAGAGGCTTCTGGCTGGGAGCTGCTGCCCTGATGGTCACATGGGTACAATCAATGGCTCCCTGGACAGATATGGCAGCAAAATCTCTCACCCACTGAGTCTTGCTGACCAGGTCTGTGCTGAAGTTGCCGAATCTGCTCACAGGCCTGAATAGTGCGTCAGTGAGCAGCTTACCACAGCTGTGACACTCCACGGAGATAACCCACACATCCTGGAATGATCTGGAGGTGTAAGAATTTAGCACCACTGTGACCTTCAGAGTTACTGGCACTGGGAGTCCTCCCACACATTGAGACTATATCCGGCCCTATCATCTGGCAGCTCCTCGTCCCGGCTTCCCTCGGGAGTTTCCCTCCACCCTGGACCTCCGTTGTGTCATGGACCTGTACACCAAGGCAGCTGGGTAGTTCTGTCTCCTCTCAGGACGGTCTTCCTGCCCTCTCTGATGGCCCTGCCCATCCTGTGCTTAGACCTCTCCCCGAGGGGGTTGCCTGCGACCACATTGCCTCCTCAATCTTTGTCCCCTCTCCTCCTCCTCCGTATAGGAGGTGCTCCCTACCGAGTACACAATGCCCGTTGGCAGGTCAGCCCATGGGATTCACCTGTGCACAGAGGGTGGCAGAGGGGCCCAAACCGCTGGTGCCATCGTAAAAAGCTTGGCTTAATGGAATGTTGTTTTGATTAAGGGGATTCCCTGTGGAGTTAATTAGATTTCAGTTTGGTGCGATGATGTCATTGCTGGAAGGAGTCAGCCATTTTGCAGAAAGCAGGTCAGTTCTGAGCTGACAGAAGCTGTGACCAGAAGTGATGCAGTTTGGCTCTCGCTGCAGTTTAGTTAAAATAGGTTTACAGTCTTTAAAGCGGCGCAGACTTGTCTGAGGACAGGGCAAGTTGAAACAAGCTGAGAAGCAGCTCCTGAATACACACAGCCAGAGTTTCTGCCTGGGTCTGACAGGAATCAGCGGTGGGATTCGCCATTCCTGAGAATAAGTGTTGACTCCGGGGCAGGATTCTTTGATTTCTATGATAACAAAGCTGCCGTCGCACCTGGACCGATTCAGCGACTGTGGAGGGGCTAGTACCGGCGCCACGTGGAACACAATCGATTCCAAGGAGAAATGGTGCCGGATTCACCGGCTCCGTGATTGACACTCGGGAGGCTGACAAGCTGCAGCCGCAGAGACACACGGCACTCCCCACACACACTCACCCAGACACTCCCCACACACACTCACCCAGACACTCCCCACACACACTCACCCAGACACTCCCCACACACACTCACCCAGACACTCCCCACACACACTCACCCAGACACTCCCCGCACACACTCACCCAGACACTCCCCACACACACTCACCCAGACACTCCCCACACACACTCACCCAGACACTCCCCACATACACTCACCCAGACACTCCCCACACACACTCACCCAGACACTCCCCACACACACTCACCCAGACACTCCCCACACACACTCACCCAGACACTCCCCACACACACTCACCCAGACACTCCCCACACACACTCACCCAGACACTCCCCACACACACTCGCCCAGACACTCCCCACACACACTCACCCAGACACTCCCCACACACACCATCCCAGACACTCCCCACACACACTCACCCAGACACTCCCCACACACACTCACCCAGACACTCCCTACACACACTCACCCAGACACTCCCCACACACACCATCCCAGACACTCCCCACACACACTCACCCAGACACTCCCCACACACACCATCCCAGACACTCCCCACACACACTCACCCAGACACTCCCCACACACACTCACCCACACACTCCCCACACACACTCACCCAGACACTCCCCACACACTCACCCAGACACTCCCCACACACACTCACCCAGACACTCCCCACACACACTCACCCAGACACTCCCCACACACTCACCCAGACACTCCCCACACACACTCACCCAGACACTCCCCACACACACTCACCCAGACACTCCCCACACACTCACCCAGACACTCCCCACACACACTCACCCAGACACTCCCCACACACACTCACCCAGACACTCCTCACACACACTCACCCAGACACTCCCCACACACACTCACCCAGACACTCCCCACACACACTCACCCAGCCAACAAGATGGCACTGGTTGTGCTGGAGCGCGTCCATACAGCTGATGGATCAGCTGGGGCCGGAGGCACCCAGGGGAGTGCCCTGGGAGGGACAGTGTAGACGGAACTTTACTCTGTATCTAACCCCGTGCTGTACCTGTCCTGGGAGTGTTTGATGGGGACAGTGTAGAGGGAGCTTTACTCTGTATCTAACCCCGTGCTGTCCCTGTCCTGGGAGTGTTTGATGGGGACAGTGTAGACGGAACTTTACTCTGTATCTAACCCCGTGCTGTACCTGTCCTGGGAGTGTTTGATGGGGCCAGTGTGGAGGGAGCCTGACTCTGTATCTAACCCCGTGCTGTACCTGTCCTGGGAGTGTTGATGGTGACAGTGTAGAGGGAGCTTTACTCTGTATCTAACCCCGTGCTGTACCTGTCCTGGGAGTGTTCGATGGTGACAGTGTAGAGGGAGCTTTACTCTGTATCTAACCCCGTGCTGTACCTGTCCTGGGAGTGTTTGATGGGGTCAGTGTAGACGGAGCTTTACTCTGTATCTAACCCCGTGCTGTACCTGTCCTGGGAGTGTTTGAGGGGGACAGTGTCGAGGGAGCTTTACTCTGTATCTCACCCCGTGCTATACCTGTCCTGGGAGTGTTTGATGGGGCCAGTGTGGACGGAGCTTTCCTCTGTATCTAACCCCGTGCTGTACCTGTCCTGGGAGTGTTTGATGGGGTCAGTGTAGACGGAGCTTTACTCTGTATATAACCCCGTGCTGTACCTGTCCTGGGAGTGTTTGATGGGGACAGTGTAGACGGAGCTTTACTCTGTATATAACCCCGCGCTGTATCTGTCCTGGGAGTGTTTGATGGGGACAGTGTAGAGGGAGCTTTACTCTGTATCTAACCCCGTGCTGTACCTGTCCTGGGAGTGTTTGATGGGGACAGTGTAGAGGGAGCTTTGCTCAGTATCTAACCCCGTGCTGTGCCTGTCCTGGGAGTGTTTGATGGGGACAGTGTAGAGGGAGCTTTACTCTGTATCTAACCCCGTGCTGTACCTGTCCTGGGAGTGTTTCATGGGGACAGTGTAGAGGGAGCTTTACTCTGTATCTAACCCCGTGCTGTACCTGTCCTGGGAGTGTTTGATGGGGACAGTGTAGAGGGAGCTTTACTCTGTATCTAACCCCGTGCTGTACCTGTCCTGGGAGTGTTTGATGGGGACAGTGTAGAGGGGGCTTTGCTCAGTATCTAACCCCGTGCTGTGCCTGTCCTGGGAGTGTTTGATGGGGACAGTGTAGAGGGAGCTTTACTCTGTATCTAACCCCGTGCTGTACCTGTCCTGGGAGTGTTTCATGGGGACAGTGTAGAGGGAGCTTTACTCTGTATCTAACCCCGTGCTGTATCTGTCCTGGGAGTGTTTGATGGGGACAGTGTAGAGGGAGCTTTACTCTGTATCTAACCCCGTGCTGTATCTGTCCTGGGAGTGTTTGATGGGGACAGTGTAGAGGGAGCTTTGCTTAGTATCTAACACCGTGCTGTGCCTGTCCTGGGAGTGTTTGATGGGGACAGTGTAGAGGGAGCTTTACTCTGTATCTAACCCCGTGCTGTACCTGTCCTGGGAGTGTTTGATGGGGACAGTGTAGAGGGAGCTTTACTCTGTATCTAACCCCGTGCTGTATCTGTCCTGGGAGTGTTTGATGGGGACAGTGTAGAGGGAGCTTTGCTCAGTATCTAACCCCGTGCTGTGCCTGTCCTGGGAGTGTTTGATGGGAACAATGTAGAGGGAGCTTTACTCTGTATCTAACCCCGTGCTGTACCTGTCCTGGGAGTGTTTGATGGGGACAGTGTAGAGGGAGCTTTACTCTGTATCTAACCCCATGCTGTACCTGTCCTGGGAGTGTTTGATGGGGACAGTGTAGAGGGAGCTTTACTCTGTATCTAACCCCGTGCTGTATCTGTCCTGGGAGTGTTTGATGGGGACAGTGTAGAGGGAGCTTTACTCTGTATCTAACCCCGTGCTTTACCTGTTCTGGGAGTGTTTGACGGGGACAGTGCCGAGGGAGCTTTACTCTGTATCTAACCCCGTGCTGTACCTGTCCTGGGAGTGTTTGATGGGGACAGTGTAGAGGGAGCTTTACTCTGTATCTAACCCCGTACTGTACCTGTCCTGGGAGTGTTTGACGGGGACAGTGCCGAGGGAGCTTTACTCTGTATCTAACCCTGTGCTGTACCTGTCCTGAGAGTGTTTGATGGGGACAGTGTAGACGGAGCTTTCCTCTGTATCTAACCCCGTACTGTACCTGTCCTGGGAGTGTTTGATGGGGACAGTGCCGAGGGAGCTTCACTCTGTATCTAACCCTGTGCTGTACCTGTCCTGGGAGTGTTTGATGGGGACAGTGCCGAGGGAGCTTCACTCTGTATCTAACCCTGTGCTGTACCTGTCCTGGGAGTGTTTGATGGGGACCGTGTAGAGGGAGCTTTACTCTGTATCTAACCCCGTGCTGTACCTGTCCTGGGAGTATTTGTTGGGGACAGTGTAGAGGGAGCTTTACTCTGTATCTACCCCCTGCTGTACCTGTCCTGGCCACGTTTTACTGTGGCCGTGTCGAGGGAGCTTAATGGGGAAAATGTAGGTGAGTGGCACCAGGTGAATTATTATCGCAGCGAGGCAGCATGAAGATGATGGGCTGGATGGCGTCTGTCAGTGCTGTTGCAGTGGACTATTCTCTGTCACCCACACTGTATCTCCCCTGGGTGTATTGTAATGTTTATCCTGATCGTGTGGAATTCACTGGGCTTCTGACTTTGATGAGAAATGTGCGTGTTTGAAAAAAGCAATGATAGGTGGTGACAGAATGATGAATTGGCATTCCGTCATCCTCTGCTCGAACAATGAGAATGTCACATGAACAGTTATTGCTTGTCCACATTTCTCACCGTCGGTTCTCGCTGTGTACTCCAATAGATGGTCACTAGCAGCGGCGGGAGCTGATTTAATTCTCTGAGACACTAAGTGATCGTGAATGATACCGAGCACTTATATATGTCTGTGGCTGGATTTAGTCTGTTAAATGAAGCAGAGTGCGTCAATGCTTACACACTAATCATTGCGTGAAAGTCTGCTCTGTCCCACATGACATAAACTGTGAGCCGGCATCATGACCAATTGCTTTGATATATTTCTGCTCAGACAGGCAGTTTGGAAAGGTGAGACACGACTGCATGAGGGTCTGGTGGTGTTGTATTGTTTTTTATTCTTCACGCTGGTGATGTGGGCACTACCTGCACGCTCAGCAGTATTTATCGTGCATCTCTAATCGCCCTCGAGAAGGTGGTGGTGAGCGGCCTTCTTCAGCTGCAGTCCCTGAGGTGTAGGTACAGCCGCTGTGCTGTTCGGGAGGGAGTTCCAGGATTTTGACCCAGTGACAGTGAAGGAAGTACGCATCTAAACCATCTTGGATCTTCCTTGTGCATGTGTTGCAGGTGCTTTGATGTGCATTGTGTCTTTTTCCAAACATTTCCCACCCGTTTGTGAGTTTCCTCGCTATCACTGCCTCGAACAATTGCCTCTTTCTTGAGTCCTATCGAAATCCAGCCCACACCTCAAAGTGGTGAACAATTGGAAGCAGGGGATTGCTTGTTGAAGCTGTCGCATCAGAGATGAAGGTCTTGACTGAAGCAAAAGTCCCAGATGACCCTTGTGAGGGGGGGAGCTGACTGGTGGTGGTTTAACCCGAGGGTCACCACACCTCAGGCAAGGGGCAAGGTTGAGAATGAGGGGCCTTCGTGGATAACCTCCTTTCAAGGGGCTGTTTAGCACAGGGTTAAATCGCTGGCTTTGAAAGCAGACCAAGGCAGGCCAGCAGCACGGTTCAATTCCCGTACTAGCCTCCCCAAACAGGCGCCGGAATGTGGCGACTAGGGGCTTTTCACAGTAACTTCATTTGAAGCCTACCTGTGACAATAAGTGATTTTCATTTCATTTCATTTCCCCAATGGTTGTTCCTGACAGGAGTGTGACTTACTCCGGGTGGACAGAGTCGACAGGAACTCCGATGGAAGCTGGCGTGGGCGGGCAGTGAAGGTTTGGGTGGGCAGGTTCTGCCGGCGGAGCAGACGACGAGAGTTAAAGCGGCAACAACCACCTGTGACAACAGGAGGGCAGCTTTCCAATTGCTCCCTCATTGCGAGATGGATGGACAGGGGCCCTAGCAGCTCAGTTACTGAAACAGCAGAATGGATTGTGCAAGTAAATAAATGATTGGACCATCAATGCCAGGAGCAGAAACCAAAATATACTCCTCCTGGAGCGAAAATCAGCAAGTTCTAAAATGAGTCATTAATGGCAACTAGGTATGGACAATGAATGCGGGCCTGGCCAAGACGCCCTAATCCCGGAAATTATATTTTTTCAAAATAACCTTGATAGACTGATAATATCATTATTGACTAATCACAGTGATCATTCTCTACCCCGAGTGTACAGCACACCCAGACATTAGCTGCCCCCCACCACCGCCCCCCCCCCCCCCCCCCCCGCCCCGCCCCGCATTCCCCCAGCACTCTGTCATCCAACGTTAACACTTGCTGGATCCCAAATAGGTATTTTCTGGGAGAAATCTCTTGAATTTACATTTGCTTGAATCCAGACAATGCTCCCAGCTCCTCAGGGTGACAGTTCCATAGATTATCCAGGGAGATAACGGGATGTCTCACCGTTGGCAGACGCCCCCCCCCCCCCCCGCCAGCGACAGGACTGGCAGCGCAGGGCCACCTCTCCGGGGACGTGTCCTAACCCCGCTCTCCCTCCCTCAGCAGCCACACAACCTGGTTCCAGAATTTTAAAACCACAAAGTGAAACTCGCCGTCAGTGATTCCTCCAGGCGGAGGTGGAGCATCGCGGAGGCCCCCCGAGAATACCGTGTCAGGCCCGTTAATGATCTTCCCACGCCGTTCACCGTGTGTGCAGAGTGGAATGTACCGGAGCCTGGCATTCCGTCGGGCGCCCGCCACGTTTCTCAGCTCACGCACGATTCTCCGCCCAATCCGCGATTCTGGTGTCGCTGGACGGAGAAACCCGCCCCTTCGTTCCGATTGCTGGTCTCCAATCCCACGTCATCCACACATTAGTATCTTTAGAATCTGAAACTCAACTCTGAACCTTGACCTTTCCAGTGAGGATATGTCCAATTTACATTCTCACCCCTCATATAACCCATCACTTCATCCCGTTGAATCCTGCATTTTCTCTTTTGTATGTTTTCAATATCCACAGTATCCTTTCGATACCAAAGGGTGGTCAGAGCTGGACTCAGTATTCTGAGTACGATCCCATCACTACTTCTGCACAAGGTGTTTATTTATTTGTTCTCGGGATGTGTGGGCGTGGCTGGTTAGGCCACAATTCAATGCCCATCCCTAACTGCCCTTCAGAAGGTGGTGGTGAGTTGCCTTTGTGAACGGCTGCAGTCCCTGAGATCCATGTACACCCAATGTGCTGTTAGGAAGGGAGTTCCAGGATGTTGCCCCAGCGACAGTGAAGGGACGGCGATATATTTCCCAGTCGGGGTGGTGAGTGACTTGGAGGGGAACCTCCAGGTGGTGGGGTTCCCAGGTATCTCCGAGATGTTACTGGTTGTGGGTTTGGGTTTGTCTAAGGAACCTTGGTGATTTACTGCAGTGAATCTTGTGGATGTACCCGCGGCTGTTACTGTGTGTCGGTGTTGGAGGGTTTGAATGTTTTAAGTGGCGGATGGGGTATCGATCAAGCAGTCATTTGAGTGAACTACACTGTTGACCAAAAAGGCTACATGGCCTGGTTATGGAGATTCCTGGAGTTCGTTTCAAGCCAATTTCTAGAACCTCAGAGTAGCTTCTCCTGAGGTCAATATCCCGCCAGCTCAGCAGGTTCCTGCAAACCTCAATCAGTTAACAAGGTGATGATTACCTTTAATGCAATATCTTCCTTAAACCTAATGCTGCCGGGAGAACATGAGGAGCGAGGAGCCATTGCACACATTCTCCACCAGAGCATAAAACACAACACAATGTGATGTGATAAAAAAGGAATTTTGGCAGAAGCCAGATCAAAATAACAGAAATAAACCTCATATCAGAAAGAAAGAGCTTGCATTTCTATCGCACATTCCGCAATCTCAGCGCTTTACACACAATGAAGTAATCTAGAAGTGTAGTCACTGCTGCAATGTCAGAAACATGGCAGACAATCTGTGTACAGCAAGATCCCACACACTACAGAGATAATGAGCAGATAATCTGTTTTTGCGCTGTTGGGGGACACCAGGTGTAATTCCGCGACCCTCCTTCCAAATCGCGGCCATGGGATCTCTTACGCCCACAGTGCAGAGCAAACGGGGCGTGGGTTTGATGTTTCGTTTGACAGAGCCGTGCTCCCGGAGTCCTGGGAATGTCAGCCTGGACGATGGCTTCAAGCCTCCGGAATGCGGATGAAATGGCTTCTTACTCCAGGGAGCACGAGGAGGCAATATACCAATGCAGACCAGTCAGAGCGGACACAATATACCAATGCAGACCAGTCACAGCAGACACAATATACCAATGCAGACCAGTCACAGCGGACACAATATACCAATGCAGACCAGTCACAGCGGACACAATAAACCAATGCAGACCAGTCAGAGCGGCCACAATATACCAATGCAGACCAGTCACAGCGGACACAATGTACCAATGCAGACCAGTCAGAGCGGACCCAATATACCAATGCAGATCAGTCCCAGCAGACACAATATACCAATGCAGACCAGTCACAGCGGCCACAATATAGAAATGCAGACCAGTCAGAGCGGCCACAATATACCAATGCAGACCAGTCACAGCGGACACAATATACCAATGCAGACCAGTCAGAGCGGACACAATATACCAATGCAGACCAATCAAAGCGGACACAATATACCAATGCCGACCAGTCAGAGCGGCCACAATATACCAATGCAGACCAGTCACTGCGGACACAATATACCAATGCAGACCAGTCACAGCGGCCACAATATAGAAATGCAGACCAGTCAGAGCGGCCACAATATACCAATGCAGACCAGTCACAGCGGACACAATATAGAAATGCAGACCAGTCAGAGCGGCCACAATATACCAATGCAGACCAGTCACTGCGGACACAATATACCAATGCAGACCAGTCACTGCGGACACAATATACCAATGCAGACCAGTCACAGAGGACACAATATACCAATGCAGACCAGTCACTGCGGACACAATATACCAATGCAGACCAGTCACTGCGGACACAATATACCAATGCAGACCAGTCACTGCGGACACAATATACCAATGCAGACCAGTCACAGAGGACACAATATACCAATGCAGACCAGTCACTGCGGACACAATATACCAATTCAGACCAGTCACTGCGGACACACTATACCAATGCAGACCAGTCACTGCGGACACAATATACCAATGCAGACCAGTCACAGAGGACACAATATACCAATGCAGACCAGTCACTGCGGACACAATATACCAATGCAGACCAGTCACTGCAGACACACTATACCAATGCAGACCAGTCACTGCGGACACAATATACCAATGCAGACCAGTCACTGCGGACACAATATACCAATGCAGACCAGTCACAGAGGACACAATATACCAATGCAGACCAGTCACTGCGGACACAATATACCAATGCAAACCAGTCACAGCGGACACATTATACCAATGCAGACTAGTCACAGCGGCCACAATATACCAATGCAGACCAGTCAGAGCGGACACCATATACCAGTGCAGACCAGTCACAGCGGACAGAATATACCAATGCAGATCAGTCACAGCGGACACAATATACCAATGCCGACCAGTCACAGTGGACACAATATACAAATGCAGACCAGTCAGAGCGGACCCAATATACCAATGCAGACCAGTCACAGCGGACAGATTATACCAATGCAGACCAGTCACAGCGGACACAATATACCAATGCAGACCAATCAAAGCGGACACAATATACCAATGCAGACCAGTCACAGCGGACACAATATACAAATGCAGACCAGTCAGAGCGGAGCCAATATACCAATGCAGACCAGTCACAGCGGACACAATATACCAATGCAGACCAGTCACAGCGGACACAATATACCAATGCAGAGCAGTCACAGCGGCCACAATATACAAATGCAGACCAGTCACAGCGGACACAATATACCAATGCAGACCAATCAAAGCGGACACAATATACCAATGCAGACCAGTCACAGCGGACACAATATACCAATGCAGACCAGTCACAGCGGACAGAATATACAAATGCAGACCAGTCACAGCGGACACAATATACCAATGCAGACCAGTCACAGCGGACACAATATACAAATGCAGACCAGTCACAGCGGACACAATATACAAATGCCGACCAGTCAGAGCGGACACAATATACCAATGCAGACCAGTCAGAGCGGACACAATATACCAATTCAGACCAGTCACAGCGGACACAATATACCAATGCAGACCAGTCCCAGCGGACACAATATAGAAATGCAGACCAGTCACAGCGGACACAATATACAAATGCAGACCAGTCAGAGCGGACACAATATACCAATGCAGACCATGTCACAGCGGACACAATATACAAATGCAGACCAGTCAGAGCGGACACAATATACCAATGCAGACCAGTCAGAGCGGACACAATATACAAATGCAGACCAATCAAAGCGGACACAATATACCAATGCAGACCAGTCACAGCGGACACAATATACCAATGCAGACCAGTCACAGCGGACACAATATACCAATGCAGACCAATCAAAGCGGACACACTATACCTATGCAGACCAGTCACAGCGGACACAATATACAAATGCAGACCAGTCACAGCGGACACAATATACCAATGCAGATCAGTCACAGCGGACACAATATACCAATGCAGATCAGTCACAGCGGACACAATATACCAATGCAGACCAGTCACAGCGGACACAATATACCAATGCAGACCAGTCACAGCGGACACAATATACCAATGCAGACCAGTCACAGCGGACACAATATACAAATGCAGACCAGTCAGAGCGGACACAATATACCAATGCAGACCAGTCAGAGCGGACACAATATACAAATGCAGACCAATCAAAGCGGACACAATATACCAACGCAGACCAGTCACAGCGGACACAATATACCAATGCAGACCAGTCACAGCGGACACAATATACCAATGCAGACCAATCAAAGCGGACACACGATACCAATGCAGACCAGTCACAGCGGACACAATATACAAATGCAGACCAGTCAAAGCGGACACAATATACCAATGCAGATCAGTCACAGCGGACACAATATACCAATGCAGATCAGTCACAGCGGACACAATATACCAATGCAGACCAGTCACAGCGGACACAATATAACCAATGCAGACCAATCAAAGCGGACACACGATACCAATGCAGACCAGTCACAGCGGACACAATATACAAATGCAGACCAGTCAAAGCGGACACAATATACGAATGCAGATCAGTCACAGCGGACACAATATACCAATGCAGATCAGTCACAGCGGACACAATATACCAATGCAGACCAGTCACAGCGGACACAATATACCAATGCAGACCAGTCACAGCGGACACAATATACAAATGCAGACCAGTCAAAGCGGACACAATATACCAATGCAGACCAATCAAAGCGGACACACGATACCAATGCAGACCAGTCACAGCGGACACAATATACAAATGCAGACCAGTCAAAGCGGACACAATATACCAATGCAGATCAGTCACAGCGGACACAATATACCAATGCAGATCAGTCACAGCGGACACAATATACCAATGCAGACCAGTCACAGCGGACACAATATACCAATGCAGACCAGTCACAGCGGACACAATATACCAATGCAGACCAGTCAGAGCGGACACAATATACCAATGCAGACCAGTCACAGCGGACACAATATACCAATGCAGACCAGTCACAGCAGACACAATGTACCAATGCAGACCAGTCACAGCGGACACACTATACCAATGCAGACCAATCAAAGCGGACACACTATACCAATGCAGACCAGTCACAGCGGACACACTATACCAATGCAGACCAATCAAAGCGGACACAATATACCAATGCAGACCAGTCACAGCGGACACAATATACAAATGCAGACCAGTCAAAGCGGACACAATATACAAATGCATACTAGTCAAAGCGGACACAATATACCAATGCAGACCAGTCACAGCGGACACAATATACCAATGCAGACCAGTCACAGCGGCCACAATATACAAATGCAGACCAGTCACAGCGGACAGAATATACCAATGCAGACCAGTCAAAGCGGACACAATATACCAATGCAGACCAGTCACAGCGGACACAATATACAAATGCAGACCAGTCACAGCGGACACAATATACAAATGCAGACCAGTCAAAGCGGACACAATATACAAATGCAGACTAGTCAAAGCGGACACAATATAACAATGCAGACCAGTCACAGCGGACACAATATACCAATGCAGACCAGTCACAGCGGATTCAATATACCGATGCAGACCAGTCACAGCGGACACAATATACCAATGCAGACCAGTCACAGCGGACACAATATACCAATGCAGACCAGTCAGAGCGGCCACAATATACCAATGCAGACCAGTCACAGCGGACACAATGTACCAATGCAGACCAGTCAGAGCGGACCCAATATACCAATGCAGACCATGTCACAGCGGACACAATATACCAATGCAGACCAGTCACAGCGGCCACAATATAGAAATGCAGATCAGTCCCAGCAGACACAATATACCAATGCAGACCAGTCACAGCGGCCACAATATAGAAATGCAGACCAGTCAGAGCGGCCACAATATACCAATGCAGACCAGTCACAGCGGACACAATATACCAATGCAGACCAATCAAAGCGGACACAATATACCAATGCCGACCAGTCAGAGCGGCCACAATATACCAATGCAGACCAGTCACTGCGGACACAATATACCAATGCAGACCAGTCACAGCGGCCACAATATAGAAATGCAGACCAGTCAGAGTGGCCACAATATACCAATGCAGACCAGTCACAGCGGACACAATATAGAAATGCAGACCAGTCGCAGCGGACACAATATACCAATGCAGACCAGTCACTGCGGACACAATATACCAATGCAGACCAGTCACTGCGGACACAATATACCAATGCAGACCAGTCACAGAGGACACAATATACCAATGCAGACCAGTCACTGCGGACACAATATACCAATGCAGACCAGTCACTGCGGACACAATATACCAATGCAGACCAGTCACAGAGGACACAATATACCAATGCAGACCAGTCACTGCGGACACAATATACCAATGCAGACCAGTCACTGCGGACACAATATACCAATGCAGACCAGTCACAGAGGACACAATATACCAATGCAGACCAGTCACTGCGGACACAATAAACCAATTTAGACCAGTCACTACGGACACACTATACCAATGCAGACCAGTCACTGCGGACACAATATACCAATGCGGACCAGTCACAGAGGACACAATATACCAATGCAGACCAGTCACTGCGGACACAATATACCAATGCAGACCAGTCACTGCGGACACACTATACCAATGCAGACCAGTCACTGCGGACACAATATACCAATGCAGACCAGTCACTGCGGACACAATATACCAATGCAGACCAGTCACAGAGGACACAATATACCAATGCAGACCAGTCACTGCGGACACAATATACCAATGCAGACCAGTCACAGCGGACACAATATACCAATGCAGACTAGTCACAGCGGCCACAATATACCAATGCAGACCAGTCAGAGCGGACACCATATACCAATGCAGACCAGTCACAGCGGACAGAATATACCAATGCAGATCAGTCACAGCGGACACAATATACCAATGCCGACCAGTCACAGTGGACACAATATACAAATGCAGACCAGTCAGAGCGGACCCAATATACCAATGCAGACCAGTCACAGCGGACACAATATACCAATGCAGACCAGTCACAGCGGACACAATATACCAATGCAGACCAATCAAAGCGGACACAATATACCAATGCAGACCAGTCACAGCGGACACAATATACAAATGCAGACCAGTCAGAGCGGACCCAATATACCAATGCAGACCAGTCACAGCGGACACAATATACCAATGCAGACCAGTCACAGCGGACACAATATACCAATGCAGAGCAGTCACAGCGGCCACAATATACAAATGCAGACCAGTCACAGCGGACACAATATACCAATGCAGACCAATCAAAGCGGACACAATATACCAATGCAGACCAGTCACAGCGGACACAATATACCAATGCAGACCAGTCACAGCGGACACAATATACAAATGCAGACCAGTCACAGCGGACACAATATACCAATGCAGACCAGTCACAGCGGACACAATATACAAATGCAGACCAGTCACAGCGGACACAATATACAAATGCTGACCAGTCAGAGCGGACACAATATACCAATGCAGACCAGTCAGAGCGGACACAATATACCAATTCAGACCAGTCACAGCGGACACAATATACCAATGCAGACCAGTCCCAGCGGACACAATATACAAATGCAGACCAGTCACAGCGGACACAATATACAAATGCAGACCAGTCAGAGCGGACACAATATACCAATGCAGACTAGTCACAGCGGACACAATATACAAATGCAGACCAGTCACAGCGGACACAATATACAAATGCAGACCAGTCACAGCGGACACAATATACCAATGCAGACCAGTCAGAGCGGACACAATATACCAATTCAGACCAGTCACAGCGGACACAATATACCAATGCAGACTAGTCCCAGCGGACACAATATACCAATGCAGACCAGTCACAGTGGACACAATATACAAATGCAGACCAGTCACAGCGGACACAATATACCAATGCAGACCAGTCAGAGCGGACACAATATACCAATGCAGACCAGTCACAGCGGACACAATATACAAATGCAGACCAGTCAGAGCGGACACAATATACCAATGCAGACCAGTCAGAGCGGACACAATATACAAATGCAGACCAATCAAAGCGGACACAATATACCAATGCAGACCAGTCACAGCGGACACAATATACCAATGCAGACCAGTCACAGCGGACACAATATACCAATGCAGACCAATCAAAGCGGACACACTATACCTATGCAGACCAGTCACAGCGGACACAATATACAAATGCAGACCAGTCACAGCGGACACAATATACCAATGCAGATCAGTCACAGCGGACACAATATACCAATGCAGATCAGTCACAGCGGACACAATATACCAATGCAGACCAGTCACAGCGGACACAATATACCAATGCAGACCAGTCACAGCAGACACAATATACCAATGCAGACCAGTCACAGCGGACACAATATACAAATGCAGACCAGTCAGAGCGGACACAATATACCAATGCAGACCAGTCAGAGCGGACACAATATACAAATGCAGACCAATCAAAGCGGACACAATATACCAATGCAGACCAGTCACAGCGGACACAATATACCAATGCAGACCAGTCACAGCGGACACAATATACCAATGCAGACCAATCAAAGCGGACACACTATACCAATGCAGACCAGTCACAGCGGACACAATATACAAATGCAGACCAGTCACAGCGGACACAATATACCAATGCAGATCAGTCACAGCGGACACAATATACCAATGCAGACCAGTCACAGCGGACACAATATACCAATGCAGACCAGTCACAGCGGACACAATATACCAATGCAGACCAGTCAGAGCGGACACAATATACCAATGCAGACCAGTCACAGCGGACACAATATACCAATGCAGACCAGTCACAGCGGACACAATGTACCAATGCAGACCAGTCACAGCGGACACACTATACCAATGCAGACCAATCAAAGCGGACACACTATACCAATGCAGACCAGTCACAGCGGACACACTATACCAATGCAGACCAATCAAAGCGGACACAATATACCAATGCAGACCAGTCACAGCGGACACAATATACAAATGCAGACCAGTCAAAGCGGACACAATATACAAATGCAGACTAGTCAAAGCGGACACAATATACCAATGCAGACCAGTCACAGCGGACACAATATACCAATGCAGACCAGTCACAGCGGCCACAATATACAAATGCAGACCAGTCACAGCGGACAGAATATACCAATGCAGACCAGTCAAAGCGGACACAATATACCAATGCAGACCAGTCACAGCGGACACAATATACAAATGCAGACCAGTCACAGCGGACACAATATACAAATGCAGACCAGTCAAAGCGGACACAATATACAAATGCAGACTAGTCAAAGCGGACACAATATACCAATGCAGACCAGTCACAGCGGACACATTATACCAATGCAGACCAGTCACAGCGGACACAATATACCAATGCAGACCAGTCACAGCGGACACAATATACCAATGCAGAGCAGTCACATTGGACACAATATACAAATGCAGACCAGTCACAGCGGCCACAATATACCAATGCAGACCAGTCACAGTGGACACAATATACAAATGCAGACCAGTCAGAGCGGACACAATATACCAATTCAGACCAGTCACAGCGGACACAATATACAAATGCAGACCAGTCACAGCGGACACAATATACCAATTCAGACCAGTCACAGCGGACACAATATACAAATGCAGACCAGTCACAGTGGACACAATATACAAATGCAGACCAGTCAGAGCGGACACAATATACAAATGCAGACCAGTCACAGTGGACACAATATACCAATGCAGACCAGTCACAGCGGACACAATATACAAATGCAGACCAGTCACAGCGGACACAATATACCAATTCAGACCAGTCACAGCGGACACAATATACAAATGCAGACCAGTCACAGTGGACACAATATACAAATGCAGACCAGTCACAGTGGACACACTATACCAATGCAGACCAGTCACAGCGGACACAATATACCAATGCAGACCAGTCAGAGCGGACACAATATACCAATGCAGACCAGTCACAGCGGCCACAATATACAAATGCAGACCAATCAAAGCGGACACAATATGCAAATGCAGACCAGTCACAGCGGACACAATATACAAATGCAGACCAGTCAAAGCGGACACAATATGCAAATGCAGACCAGTCACAGCGGACACAATATACCAATGCAGACTAGTCAAAGCGGACACAATATACCAATGCAGACCAGTCAGAGCGGACACAGTATACCAATGCAGACCAGTCAGAGCGGACACAATGTACCAATGCAGACCAGTCACAGCGGACACACTATACCAATGCAGACCAATCAAAGCGGACACACTATACCAATGCAGACCAGTCACAGCGGACACACTATACCAATGCAGACCAATCAAAGCGGACACAATATACCAATGCAGACCAGTCACAGCGGACACAATATACAAATGCAGACCAGTCAAAGCGGACACAATATACAAATGCAGACTAGTCAAAGCGGACACAATATACCAATGCAGACCAGTCACAGCGGACACAATATACCAATGCAGACCAGTCACAGCGGCCACAATATACAAATGCAGACCAGTCACAGCGGACAGAATATACCAATGCAGACCAGTCAAAGCGGACACAATATACCAATGCAGACCAGTCACAGCGGACACAATATACAAATGCAGACCAGTCACAGCGGACACAATATACAAATGCAGACCAGTCAAAGCGGACACAATATACAAATGCAGACTAGTCAAAGCGGACACAATATACCAATGCAGACCAGTCACAGCGGACACATTATACCAATGCAGACCAGTCACAGCGGACACAATATACCAATGCAGACCAGTCACAGCGGACACAATATACCAATGCAGAGCAGTCACATTGGACACAATATACAAATGCAGACCAGTCACATTGGACACAATATACCAATGCAGACCAGTCACAGTGGACACAATATACAAATGCAGACCAGTCAGAGCGGACACAATATACCAATTCAGACCAGTCACAGCGGACACAATATACAAATGCAGACCAGTCACAGCGGACACAATATACCAATTCAGACCAGTCACAGCGGACACAATATACAAATGCAGACCAGTCACAGTGGACACAATATACAAATGCAGACCAGTCAGAGCGGACACAATATACAAATGCAGACCAGTCACAGTGGACACAATATACCAATGCAGACCAGTCACAGCGGACACAATATACAAATGCAGACCAGTCACAGCGGACACAATATACCAATTCAGACCAGTCACAGCGGACACAATATACAAATGCAGACCAGTCACAGTGGACACAATATACAAATGCAGACCAGTCACAGTGGACACACTATACCAATGCAGACCAGTCACAGCGGACACAATATACCAATGCAGACCAGTCAGAGCGGACACAATATACCAATGCAGACCAGTCACAGCGGCCACAATATACAAATGCAGACCAATCAAAGCGGACACAATATGCAAATGCAGACCAGTCACAGCGGACACAATATACAAATGCAGACCAGTCAAAGCGGACACAATATGCAAATGCAGACCAGTCACAGCGGACACAATATACCAATGCAGACTAGTCAAAGCGGACACAATATACCAATGCAGACCAGTCAGAGCGGACACAGTATACCAATGCAGACCAGTCAGAGCGGGCACAATATACCAATGCAGACCAGTCACAGCGGACACATTATACCAATGCAGACCAGTCAGAGCGGACACACTATACCAATGCAGACCAGTCACAGCGGACACAATATACAAATGCAGACCAGACAGAGCGGACACAATATACCAATGCAGACCAGTCAGAGCGGACACAATATACCAATGCAGACCAGACAGAGCGGACACAATATACAAATGCAGGCCAGTCACAGCGGACACAATATACCAATGCAGACCAGTCAGAGCGGACACAATATACAAATGCAGACCAGTCACAGCGGACACAATATACAAATGCAGACTAGTCAAAGCGGACACAATATACCAATGCAGACTTAATGGGCCAAATGGCCTGTTGCCATTCTGTACTGTAGGATTCTATAATTCTATCAGTCGCATTTCAATCAGGGTGTTGAAAGCCCTGTATCCAGGTGGTTTGTCAGCCTCTGCAAGGAGCCTTCTGAGTTCACACTGCTGCAGTATAACTCCAATCCACTGTTTTCCAGGCCTTTGAAATTGCACAAAAGCATCGTTAGATTGCGATCTGGTAAGAGGAAATCCCCATGTACACAGTCAACCCCCTCCCCATGTATACAGTAAACCCCCTCCCCCTCCCCATGTACACAGTGAACCCCCTCCCCATGTACACAGTGAACCCCCTCCCCATGTACACAGTGAACCCCCTCCCCATGCACACAGTGAACCCCCTCCCCATGTACACAGTGACCCCCTCCCCCTCCCCATGTACACAGTGAACCCCCTCTCCCTCCCCATGCACATAGTGAACCCGCTCCCCATGTACACAGT
Organism: Scyliorhinus torazame; assembly: GCF_047496885.1. Lineage (NCBI taxonomy): Eukaryota > Metazoa > Chordata > Chondrichthyes > Carcharhiniformes > Scyliorhinidae > Scyliorhinus > Scyliorhinus torazame. The sequence continues at coordinate 223,080,654 of NC_092719.1, forward strand.
GAATCCCCTCTCCCTCCCCATGCACACAGTGAACCCCCTCCCCCTCCCATGTACACAGTGAACCCCCTCCCCATGTACACAGTGAACCCCCTCCCCATGCGCACAGTGAACCCCCTCCCCATGTACACAGTGAACCCCCTCCCCTCCCCATGTACACAGTGAACCCCCTCTCCCTCCCCATGCACACAGTGAACCCGCTCCCCATGTACACAGTGAATCCCCTCTCCCTCCCCATGCACACAGTGAACCCCCTCCCCCTCCCATCTACACAGTGAACCCGCTCCCCATGTACACAGTGAATCCCCTCTCCCTCCCCATGCACACAGTGAACCCCCTCCCCCTCCCATCTACACAGTGAACCCCCTCCCCATGTACACAGTGAATCCCCTCTCCCTCCCCATGCACACAGTGAACCCCCTCCCCCTCCCATGTACCTAGTGAATCCCTCTCCCTCCCCATGCACACAGTGAACCCCCTCCCATGTACACAGTGAACCCCCTCCCATGTACACAGTGAACCCCCTCCCCATGTACACAGTGAACCCCCTCCCCATGCACACAGTGAACCCCCTCCCCATGTACACAGTGAACCCCTCCCCATGCACACAGTGACCCCCTCCCCATGCACACAGTGAACCCCCTCCCATGTACACAGTGAACCCCTCCCCATGCACACAGTGACCCCCTCCCCATGCACACAGTGAACACCCTCCCCTCCCATGTACACAGTGAACCCCCTCCCCATGTAGACAGTGAACCCCCTCCCCCTCCCATGTACACAGTGAACCCCCTCCCATGTACACAGCGAACCTTCTCCCCATGCACACAGTGAACCCCCTCCGCCTCCCCATGTACACACTGAACCACCACCCCATGTACACAGTGAACCCCCTCCCCATGTACACAGTGAACCCCCTCCCCATGTACACAGTGAACCCCCTCCCCATGCACACAGTGAACCCCCTCCCCATGTACACAGTGACCCCCTCCCCATGTACACAGTGAACCCCCTCCCCATGTACACAGTGGACCCCCTCCCCATGTACACAGTGAACCCCCTCCCCATGTACACAGTGAACCCCCTCCCCATGTACACAGTGACCCCCTCCCCATGTACACAGTGAACCCCCTCCCCATGTACACAGTGAACCCCTCCCCATGTACACAGCGAACCCCCTCCCCATGTACACAGTGAACCCCCTCCCCATGTACACAGTGAACCCCCTCCCCATGTACATAGTGAACCCCCTCCCCATGTACACAGTGAACCCCCTCCCCATGTACACAGTGGACCCCCTCCCCATGTACACAGTGACCCCCTCCCCCTCCCATGCACACAGTGACCCCCTCCCCCTGTACACAGTGAACCCCCTCCCCATGTACACAGTGACCCCCTCCCCCTCCCATGCACACAGTGACCCCCTCCCCATGTACACAGTGAACCCCCTCCCCATGTACACAGTGAACCCCCTCCCCATATACACAGTGACCCCCCTCCCCCTCCCCCTGTACACAGTGAACCCCCTCACCATGTACACAGTGGCCCCCCTCCCCCTCCCCATGTACACAGTGAACCCCCTCACCATGTACACAGTGACCCCCCTCCCCCTCCCCATGTACACAGTGAACCCCCTCACCATGTACACAGTGACCCCCCTCCCCCTCCCCATGTACACAGTGAACCCCCTCACCATGTACACAGTGACCCCCCTCCCCCTCCCCATGTACACAGTGAACCCCCTCACCATGTACACAGTGACCCCCCTCCCCCTCCCCATGTACACAGTGAACCCCCTCACCATGTACACAGTGACCCCCCTCGCCGTCCCCATGTACACAGTGAACCCCTCCATTGGGCGTCCCAAAGAAAATCCCCCGGTACTGTCCCTCGGCATTGGCCTCAACACTGTATGTCCCAGAGGGCAGTGTGAGAGCACCACCCGGACACTGCCAAGGGGCTGCCAGCGGGCTGCCAGGGGGCTGCCAGGGGGCAGCCAGGGGGCTGCCAGGGGGCTGTGGGGGGCTGCCAGGGGGCTGCCAGGGGGCTGCCAGGGGGCTGTGGGGGGCTGCGGGGGGCTGCGGGGGGGCTGCCAGGGGGCTGCCAGGAATGTCCCCCTTCCCACTGGAGGATGGGAAATAATAAATCAACTCAAATCGAAGATTGTCCTGAGCTGTACGTCCCTGAGGGGGTTCTCATCGCCTGGTACACGTCATTCCAGACCGGCCGTAAACATTGCAAACCTGACGTCATGTCCGCGAGAAGGAAATCTCAATGCGAGTGGGCGACCCGGCGGGAAGCTCACTAATGATATTTAAATGTATGTAAGTAAAGTTCCCAACCTTCCTGACATCATCACATTGGTCGCGGGGGGGGGCGGGGGGCATTGCGCAGGGGGGGGGGGGGGAAACGTGCTGCAAGATCTCGCCAGCGAGAATCTTGCCTTTGGTCTCTTGTGGGATTTTGTTGCCACGATGCCATTTGCGCCCTGGCATGTATGGGTTCAAAATCCCAGCCTGTGCGTAGGCCAAGCAATTGTTAATGCACGAGAACAGTGGGCATACAGTGGGTAATTTGGGTAACTCATTGTCACACAGGATCATGCATATACATGTAAACTTTAGTCACTGGGAAAAGGTGGATGTTTCCATCTATTTTTTGTACAAAAAGGGGGATATTTGGGGTTTCGAATTGCAATCTCTACTTGACTAACTGGCTTGCTATAGTCATGCGACTGCCATGAGGCAATCTCTGTTGGCTGCCATTGCCATCCAGTTCAGTAAAGCCTCTCACTGAGACAATACAAAAAATAAAAACAGAAAGTGTTGTAAAATCTCAGCAGATTTGTGTGGAGACAGAAAGAGAGCCAACACTTTGAGTCCATGTGGCTCCTCTTCAGAGCTAAAGAGGGGGAAACGTGAAGGATTTCATCCTGTTGAAGAGAGGATGGAGAAAGTGGATAAACATTGCTGTCCTTATACCCGAAATATGACCAACCGGACACCCTACCCACCCGCCACCCTCTCCCACCTGCCCCCTTACCCACCCTGACCATAACACACTTACCTTCTCGCTGTAGCTTTTGGAAGACACTTTGGGACATTTTAGCTCATTATTTATCATTATTTATCGTGGCTTGTCTTCCCTTGTCATTCCAGCGTTACAAAGACGCAACTCCATTTCAGATACTCTCCGCCTTTTGAGTTGTTAATGAACCAAAATACTACTCCCCACCTTTTTGAAGAGCCTGGGATTGGAGGTCCTGAACAAAAATATGGAACTCAGCCAAGGTGCAGGAAAGTGGGAGCGGAGCGGCGATCTGACTGGGATTTCCCCTCCTTTAGAGATTTGGGTCAGGTCAAATAAAGGGTACAACAGCAGGAGAAGAGGGACCTGCGGGTTGGGTGCATAACTGATTGAAGATGGCAGAACAGGTGGAAAGAGCAGTTAGTAAAGCCTAAAATATCCGAGACTTTGTTAATGTGGACAAATTGTATAAGGGCAAGGAGCTTCTGTTAATCTTTTAGAAGGCACTAGGCTCAGCTGGAGAATTGTGTCCAGGTCTGCGAGCCACACTTCAGGAAGGACATGAAGGTATCAGAGAGAGCGCGGAAAAGATTAATCAGAATAGACTCAAGGATGAGGAACAGAAATTATGAAGATAGAGTAGAGAAGTTGGGACTGTTTTCCTTGTAAGAGAGAAGGTTGAGAGGAGATTTGATTGAGGTTCAGGATCAGGAGAGGTCTGGGACAGAGTAGATAGAGAGAAACATTTCCCATTGGTGGAAGGGTCGAGAATGAGAGGGCGCAGATTTCATGTAATTGGGAAAGAAGTGGTTAGGATTGGAATGTACTGCCTGTGAGTGTGGTGGAGCCAGATTCCCACAGCGAGTGGTTAGGATCCGGAATGTACTGTCTGTGAGTGTGGTGGAGGCAGATTCACACAGCGAGTGGTTAGGATCTGGAATGTACTGTCTGTGAGTGTGGTGGAGACAGATTCACACAGCGAGTGGTTAGGATTGGAATGTACTGTCTGTGAGTGTGGTGGAGACAGATTCACACAGCGAGTGGTTAGGATTGGAATGTACTGTCTGTGAGTGTGGTGGAGCCAGATTCCCACAGCGAGTGGTTAGGATCTGGAATGTACTGTCTGAGAGTGTGGTGGAGACAAATTCACACAGCGAGTGGTTAGGATTGGAATGTACTGTCTGTGAGTGTGGTGGAGCCAGATTCCCACAGCGAGTGATTAGGATCTGGGATGTACTCTCTGTGAGTGTGGTGGAGACAGATTCACACAGCGAGTGGTTAGGATCCGGAATGTACTGTCTGTGTGTATGGTGGAGACAGATTCACACAGCGAGTGGTTAGGATCTGGGATGTACTCTCTGTGAGTGTGGTGGAGACAGATTCACACAGCGAGTGGTTAGGATCTGGAATGTTCTGTCTGAGAGTGTGGTGGAGACAAATTCACACAGCGAGTGGTTAGGATCTGGGATGTACTGTCTGTGAATGTGGTGGAGACAGATTCACACAGCGAGTGGTTAGGATCTGGAATGTACTGTCTGCGAGTGTGGTGGAGGCAGATTCACACAGCGAGTGGTTAGGATCTGGGATGTACTCTCTGTGAGTGTGGTGGAGACAGATTCACACAGCGAGTGGTTAGGATCTGAAATGTTCTGTCTGAGAGTGTGGTGGAGACAGATTCACACAGCGAGTGGTTAGGATCTGGGATGTACTCTCTGTGAGTGTGGTGGAGACAGATTCACACAGCGAGTGGTAGGGATCTGGAATGTACTGTCTGTGAGTGTGGTGGAGGCAGATTCACAGAGCGAGTGGTTAGGATCTGGAACGTACTGTCTGTGAGTGTGGTGGAGGCAGATTCACACAGCGAGTGGTTAGGATCTGGAACGTACTGTCTGTGAGTGTGGTGGAGGCAGATTCACACAGCGAGTGGTTAGGATCTGGAATGTACTGTCTGTGAGTGTGGTGGAGACAGATTCACACAGCGAGTGGTTAGGATCCGGAATGTTTTGTCTGTGGGTGTGGTGGAGGCAGATTCACACAGCGAGTGGTTAGGATCCGGAATGTACTGTCTGTGAGTGTGGTGGAGGCAGATTCACACAGCGAGTGGTTAGGATCTGGAATGCACTGTCTGAGAGTGTGGTGGAGGCAGATTCACACAGCGAGTGGTTAGGATCTGGAATGCACTGTTTGAGAGTGTGGTGGAGGCAGATTCACACAGCGAGTGGTTAGGATCTGGAATGTACTGTCTGTGAGTGTGGTGGAGACAGATTCACACAGCGAGTGGTTAAGATCCGGAATGTACTATCTGTGAGTGTGGGGGAGGCAGATTCACACAGCGAGTGGTTAGGCTCTGGAATGTACTGTCTGAGAGTGTGGTGGAGACAGATTCACACAGCAAGTGGTTAGGATCCGGAATGTACTATCTGTGAGTGTGGGGGAGGCAGATTCACACAGCGAGTGGTTAGGATCTGGAATGTACTGTCTGTGAGTGTGGTGGAGACAGATTCACACAGCGAGTGGTTAGGATCTGGAATGTACTGTCTGTGAGTGTAGTGGAGGCAGATTCACACAGCGAGTGGTTAGGATCTGGAATGTTCTGTCTGAGTGTGGTGGAGGCAGATTCACACAGCGAGTGGTTAGGATCTGGAATGTACTGTCTGAGAGTGTGGTGGAGACAGATTCACACAGCGAGTGGTTAGGATCTGGAATGTACTGTCTGTGAGTGTGGTGGAGACAGATTCACACAGCGAGTGGTTAGGATCTGGAATGTTCTGTCTGAGAGTGTAGTGGAGGCAGATTCACACAGGGAGTGGTTAGGATCCGGAATGTACTATCTGTGAGTGTGGGGGAGGCAGAATCACACAGCGAGTGGTTAGGATCTGGAATGTACTGTCTGTGAGTGTGGTGGAGACAGATTCACACAGCGAGTGGTTAAGATCCGGAATGTACTATCTGTGAGTGTGGGGGAGACAGATTCACACAGCGAGTGGTTAGGATCTGGAATGTACTGTCTGAGAGTGTGGTGGAGACAGATTCACACAGCGAGTGGTTAGGATCTGGAATGTACTGTCTGTGAGTGTGGTGGAGACAGATTCACACAGCGAGTGGTTAGGATCTGGAATGTTCTGTCTGAGAGTGTAGTGGAGGCAGATTCACACAGTGAGTGGATAGGATCCGGAATGTACTATCTGTGAGTGTGGGGGAGGCAGATTCACACAGCGAGTGGTTAGGATCTGGAATGTACTGTCTGCGAGTGTGGTGGAGGCAGATTCACACAGCGAGTGGTTAGGATCCGGAATGTACTATCTGTGAGTGCGGTGGAGACAGATTCACACAGCGAGTGGTTAGGATCTGAAATGTTCTGTCTGAGAATGTGGTGGAGACAGATTCACACAGCGAGTGGTTAGGATCTGGGATGTACTCTCGGTGAGTGTGGTGGAGACAGATTCACACAGCGAGTGGTTAGGATCTGGAATGTTGTGTCTGTGAGTGTGGTGGAGACAGATTCACACAGCGAGTGGTTAGGATCTGGAATGTACTGTCTGTGAGTGTGGTGGAGACACATTCACACAGCGAGTGGTTAGGATCTGGAATGTACTGTCTGTGAGTGTGGTGGAGGCAGATTCACACAGCGCGTGGTTAGGATCTGGAATGTACTGACTGTGAGTGTGGTGGAGACAGATTCACACAGCGAGTGGTTAGGATCCGGAATGTTCTGTCTGTGAGTGTGGTGGAGGCAGATTCACACAGCGAGTGGTTAGGATCTGGAATGTACTGTCTGAGAGTGTGGTGGAGACAGATTCACACAGCGAGTGGTTAGGATCCGGAATGTACTATCTGTGAGTGTGGGCGAGGCAGATTCACACAGCGAGTGGTTAGGATCCGTAATGTTCTGTCTGTGAGTGTGGGGGAGGCAGATTCACACAGCGAGTGGTTAGGATCCGGAATGTACTATCTGTGAGTGTGGGGGAGGCAGATTCACACAGCGAGTGGTTAGGATCCGGAATGTACTGTCTGTGTGTATGGTGGAGACAGGTTCACACAGCGAGTGGTTAGGATCTGGAATGTACTGTCTGAGAGTGTGGTGGAGGCAGATTCACACAGCGAGTGGTTAGGATCTGGAATGTACTGTCTGTGAGTGTGGTGGAGGCAGATTCACACAGCGAGTGGTTAGGATCTGGAATGTACTGTCTGTGAGTGTGGTGGAGGCAGATTCACACAGCGAGTGGTTAGGATCCGGAATGTACTGTCTGTGAGTGTAGTGGAGGCAGATTCACACAGGGAGTGGTTAGGATCCGGAATGTACTATCTGTGAGTGTGGGGGAGGCAGAATCACACAGCGAGTGGTTAGGATCTGGAATGTACTGTCTGTGAGTGTGGTGGAGACAGATTCACACAGCGAGTGGTTAAGATCCGGAATGTACTATCTGTGAGTGTGGGGGAGACAGATTCACACAGCGAGTGGTTAGGATCTGGAATGTACTGTCTGAGAGTGTGGTGGAGACAGATTCACACAGCGAGTGGTTAGGATCTGGAATGTACTGTCTGTGAGTGTGGTGGAGACAGATTCACACAGCGAGTGGTTAGGATCTGGAATGTTCTGTCTGAGAGTGTAGTGGAGGCAGATTCACACAGTGAGTGGATAGGATCCGGAATGTACTATCTGTGAGTGTGGGGGAGGCAGATTCACACAGCGAGTGGTTAGGATCTGGAATGTACTGTCTGCGAGTGTGGTGGAGGCAGATTCACACAGCGAGTGGTTAGGATCCGGAATGTACTATCTGTGAGTGCGGTGGAGACAGATTCACACAGCGAGTGGTTAGGATCTGAAATGTTCTGTCTGAGAATGTGGTGGAGACAGATTCACACAGCGAGTGGTTAGGATCTGGGATGTACTCTCGGTGAGTGTGGTGGAGACAGATTCACACAGCGAGTGGTTAGGATCTGGAATGTTGTGTCTGTGAGTGTGGTGGAGACAGATTCACACAGCGAGTGGTTAGGATCTGGAATGTACTCTCTGTGAGTGTGGTGGAGACACATTCACACAGCGAGTGGTTAGGATCTGGAATGTACTGTCTGTGAGTGTGGTGGAGGCAGATTCACACAGCGCGTGGTTAGGATCTGGAATGTACTGACTGTGAGTGTGGTGGAGACAGATTCACACAGCGAGTGGTTAGGATCCGGAATGTTCTGTCTGTGAGTGTGGTGGAGGCAGATTCACACAGCGAGTGGTTAGGATCTGGAATGTACTGTCTGAGAGTGTGGTGGAGACAGATTCACACAGCGAGTGGTTAGGATCCGGAATGTACTATCTGTGAGTGTGGGGGAGGCAGATTCACACAGCGAGTGGTTAGGATCCGGAATGTTCTGTCTGTGAGTGTGGGGGAGGCAGATTCACACAGCGAGTGGTTAGGATCCGGAATGTACTATCTGTGAGTGTGGGGGAGGCAGATTCACACAGCGAGTGGTTAGGATCCGGAATGTACTGTCTGTGTGTATGGTGGAGACAGGTTCACACAGCGAGTGGTTAGGATCTGGAATGTACTGTCTGAGAGTGTGGTGGAGGCAGATTCACACAGCGAGTGGTTAGGATCTGGAATGTACTGTCTGTGAGTGTGGTGGAGGCAGATTCACACAGCGAGTGGTTAGGATCCGGAATGTACTGTCTGTGAGTGTGGTGGAGGCAGATTCACACAGCGAGTGGTTAGGATCCGGAATGTACTGTCTGTGAGTGTGGTGGAGGCAGATTCACACAGCGAGTGGTTAGGATCTGGAATGTACTGTCTGTGAGTGTGGTGGAGGCAGATTCACACAGCGAGAGGTTAGGATCTGGAATGTACTGTCTGTGAGTGTGGTGGAGACAGATTCACACAGCGAGTGGTTAGGATCCGGAATGTACTGTCTGTGAGTGTGGTGGAGACAGATTCACACAGCGAGTGGTTAGGATCTGGAATGTACTGTCTGAGAGTGTAGTGGAGGCAGATTCACACAGTGAGTGGTTAGGATCCGGAATGTACTGTCTGTGAGTGTGGTGGAGGCAGATTCACACAGCGAGTGGTTAGGATCTGGAATGCACTGTCTGTGAGTGTGGTGGAGACAGATTCACACAGCGAGTGGTTAGGATCTGGAATGCACTGTCTGAGAGTGTGGTGTAGCCAGATTCACACAGCGAGTGGTTAGGATCCGGAATGTACCGTCTGTGAGTGTGGGGGAGGCAGATTCACACAGCGAGTGGTTAGGATCTGGAATGTACTGTCTGTGAGTGTGGTGGAGCCAGATTCACACAGCGAGTGGTTAGGATCCGGAATGTACTGTCTGTGAGTGTGGGGGAGGCAGATTCACACAGCGAGTGGTTAGGATCTGGAATGTACTGTCTGTGAGTGTGGTGGAGGCAGATTCACACAGCGAGTGGTTAGGATCTGGAACGTACTGTCTGAGAGTGTGGTGGAGGCAGATTCACACAGCGAGTGGTTAGGATCTGGAATGTACTGTCTGTGAGTGTGGTGGAGGCAGATTCACACAGCGAGTGGTTAGGATCCGGAATGTACTGTCTGTGAGTGTGGGGGAGGCAGATTCACACAGCGAGTGGTTAGGATCTGGAATGTACTGTCTGTGAGTGGGGTGGAGGCAGATTCACACAGCGAGTGGTTAGGATCCGGAATGTACTGTCTGTGAGTGTGGTGGAGGCAGATTCACACAGCGAGTGGTTAGGATCTGGAATGTACTGTCTGTGAGTGTGGTGGAGGCAGATTCACACAGTGATTGGTTAGGATCTGGAATGTTCTGTCTGTGAGTGTGGTGGAGGCAGATTCACACAGCGAGTGGTTAGGATCTGGAATGTACTGTCTGTGAGTGTGGTGGAGGCAGATTCAATTGAGGCTTTCCAGAATGAATTGGATTATTACCTCACCCTCCATTCACCCCCCCAAACCTACTTCATACCACCACCGCTCCCCCCTCCCCCCCAAACCACTGTGAACTGCATGCATGGCTAACAATGCCCTTTGTATCTCCGCAGAAGAATCTGTTCCACTATCGGCGGGAGAAGGTCCAGACTGGTCGAGGGGGGCCGGACTTAAGACTCCACACGAAGTTCGAGGACGGGTCTTGGAGTTTACAGGAGTGGCCGAGGACAGAGCGGTCATCAACGCGGAAATCGACGCACTCCGCAGGGTTGAGGATCCACTGGGAACTATCCAGAGGACCTGTCAAACGTGAGTTGTTAATGCTCTATAGCCTGACCCATCCCTCCCACTGATCACCTGTCCATTCTCCCGCAGATCCTCCAGTCGACAACGCCAGCCCGACTCGCAGGAGACCACCTCCGAGGATGTCACAACCGAGGCATCACAGCTGTCACCCCCACCCTTCACCAGCGCAGATACACACACCTCGGTGGGACATGTCCGGCTTGGGTCACTGTCTGTGCGGAGACTGCACATCCTCCCCGTGTCTGCGTGGGTTTGCTCCGGGTGCTCCGGTTTCCTCCCACAGTCCAAAGATGTGCGGGTTAGGTGGATTGGCCATGATAAATTGCCCTTAGTGTCCAAAATTGCCCTTAGTGTTGGGTGAGGTTACTGGGTTATGGGGATAGGGTGGAGGTGTGGGCTTGGGTAGGGTGCTCTTTCCAAGAGCCGGTGCAGACTCGATGGGCCGAATGGCCTCCTCCTGCACTGTAAATTCTATGACATCTATGTCGGTGGTCAGGCTTCTGGGGCACAATCTGGTGAGCGAATCAGGTGGAGGCAGGAACCCCCGGGCGAGACGCAGTCGGAGGGCTGCTGGATCCCGGGACCCAGCTGGGTCCCAACCTGATGCTGAGCCTGTGGAACAGGGTTACCCGCAGCTGGCGGCGAGGTTAAGGGGCGGGCAGGAAATTCAGGGGGGAGAAGTCAGCGACACTCCAGCAGGTCCACAGCCGATTGGCGGAATCCCAGAGGCTGCGGGCGCAGGAGCTGCCGGGGATACTGAGTGGCAGCGAGGCCAACACTGCCAGGGTGGCGACCGCAGGGCTGACCTGGGGCACGACAGCAGCACCAGGAGGAAGCGGAGCGGCCGTGCGAGAGGGGGGACAGCTGCAAACACAGGGAGGCCCCCTCAATCCTGAGAGGATGGTGCTGGGAAAAGACTTGATGCTCGGAAGCTTGCGGGTTACAATTGCCATGAGGCCAGAAATCTGGTTGCTGGAGGTTAGGGGAAAACCTATTGGATTTATTGGGGCACGTTGGCCCTGTACAGGGAAAGGAGCAGTGAGATAGGACTGTGGCTCTCACCACAGCAGCAAGTCCTGTGAGTGCGGCTGAGTTCCTACATGTCCCCGAGAGTTATATTTCCCATAATCACTGAGGATTACTGGGGACGGCTAATCTCCAATGCTGGGAAGGGGCATGACCTTACCCCCAGAGTGTGCAGCACAGGACAAAGTGCCAGTAAAGGGTACCAAGGGAGAGTACACGCCCATACCTTTGTACACCTGGAGTGCAACCTTATTTCAGGACCAGCAAACCATGGGAGGTGTCCCCAGTTTACTTGTGGACGGGATCGACCTGCTCCTTGGAATGACCAGGTGGGGGGTCAAAGGTGGGAACATCCCCAGTGGGTTCCGAGAAGCCGGTCAAGGTTAGGGAGCCGGAACTGCTGCCGGAGAAAGTTGCTGGCATTTACCTGACTGCGTACTAACCCAGCCTATCACCAAACACGCCCCATCAGAGGACAACAAACTGGCACGGTAACCAGATCACCCTGCCGTCTAATTATCCAAAACCTTCCCCGGGAGCTGAGAAAACCCTGAGGTGGCCTTCCTTCCTTCCTGGTTGGTGACTCAGCAAGCTGCGTGGTTACGAATGCAGTTAGCAGATACTGCCCAAAGTTAAGAGTCACATGGTGCTGTTATTTAAAAAAATGTGGTGCTGGTGAGAAAGTGGGGACGTCCTCAGAGACCTGTAGACGAGGAGTGGGCAGTGATCCACCAGATATGATGCTGCCAAGGTACTGTGGGGAAATATCGAGGACTCATAGTCCTGGACTGTTGCTATATGGGAAATCATATCGTGGACAGCACGGTAGCACAGTGGTTAGCACTGTTGCTTCACAGCTCCAGGGTCCCAGGTTCGATTCCCGACTTGGGTCACTGTCTGTGCGGAGTCTGCACCTTCTCCCCGTGTCTGCGTGGGTTTCCTCCGGGTGCTCCGGTTTCCTCCCACAAGTCCCGAAAGACGTGCTGTTAGGTGAGTTGGACATTCTGATTTCTCCCTCAGTGTACCCGAACAGTCGCCAGGAGTGTGGCGACTAGGGGCTTTTCACAATAACTTCATTGCGGTGTTAATGTGAGCCTACTTGTGACAATAAAGATTATAAATCCACACTGTGTAAGCCAGCATTTTATAGACCACAGCTCCACAAAGATGTGCCCGTCATCTGTGATCTCCATATCAACCTTCGGGGAATCAGGAATGTGCCTGTGGATTGTGTGGGACCCCTGCCAAAAATCAGTATATTCTTGCTATAATAATAATAATCTTTATTATCGCCCATATTGGCGACCTGATTCCAGAGGCCATTCCCCTGAGAACAATTTGTGCCAAGGTCGTGGTGGAGGGATTGACACAATTGTTTCCCAATTATGGTCTGCCCACCGAGACCTAGTTGAATCAGAGCTCAAGCCCAGGAATATTCCAGGAAGTCCTGGGCGTGATCAAGCTGAAGCCCTCAGCCGAACGCCAATGCTCAGGGTTCTACACTGAGTGTCCTCATGGTGGGATAACGGTGTGGGCTTCCTTCACTTCACCATCGGGGACTCACCCAATGAACGCAGCAGGTTTGAGTTAGTTTACGGGCACCAACTGAGAGGTTCTCGAAACCCTTTGGAAGAGGAGGAGGTCTGCAAGTTGGACTATATATCTGTGTTCCGCGAGTCTCACAGAGAGCCTGCGATGTGGCTCAGGGAGCACTCAAATCCTCCCAAACATGTTCAGCAGTATGAGTCGGGAAGGGGGCAAGCAGGGAAGAGTCTGCCAGCACAGGAAGTGGAGGGTGAAAGTGACAGTGAGGGCAAATTAGAGCGAGGCCTGGACAAGGCCCAAATTGAACTCCCCCTCATCCAGTTAGCAAATACAAATTCCGAGAGAAATTAGACACCAAATTCATCCATTTAAACGTGGAATAAAGAAATGCCCATGAACTAGAACCGCTACAAATATAGACTGGAGCACAAACTAATCGAGCCCAGTGGCAGCAGCTGGAGTTCTCCTGCTGTGCTGAAGCTGATGGCCCCATCAGGCTCTGCGTTGATTGCTGAAAGATTAATGCAGTAACCCAAGCCGACTTCAATCTGATCCCCTGCCTGGAAGACTGCACAGAGTAAATAATGCAGCCTACATCATTAAGATAGACTTATTGAAGGGACACTACAGAGTGCCTTTGAACACCCGAGCAAAGGGAATCTTGGCCTTCATAACTCCAGATGGGTTATTCCAGTATTTAGTCACGCCAGCTTCCAAAGGCTGATGAGCCAGTTAGTGACTAGCCGTCCCGACTGTGTAATAGAACATACAACATAGAACATACAGTGCAGAAGGAGGCCATTCGGCCAATCGAGTCTGCACCGATCCACTTAAGCTCTCACTTCCACCCTATCCCTGTAACCCAATAACCCCTCCTAACCTTTTTGGTCACTGAGGGCAATTTATCATGGCCAATCCACCTAACCTGCCCGTCTTTGGACTGTGGGAGGAAACCGGAGCACCCGGAGGAAACCCACGCAGACACGGGGAGAAGGTGCAGACTCCGCACAGACAGTGACCCAGCGGGGAATCGAACCTGGGACCCTGGCGCTGTGAAGCCACAGAGCTATCCACTTGTGCTACCGTGTACCGAGTTGGTGGCTAACGTTGCAAAAAGTGAGTTCCCTAAGTCTCAGGTGACCTACCTGGGACCTGTGGTGGGCCGAGGAGATGTATATCCCCACCACAAAATGGGAAATAATCAGGGAATCCCTACAAGTTTGTCCCTCCCTATTGCAGAAAAAAGCAATGGTCGTGTGGACAGAGAGATGGCAAACAGCTTTTGAGAAGCTGAAACGTACTCTAGCAAACAAACCGGGCCACTCCGGATTCCAACACAGGCCCGTGACCTCGAGGTCGGCCTGTCCTGCTCCAGGAGGATAACTCCAGGAGGCCCAACAGGTACTTCTCCAATAAACTGAACAATGCCCAGAAAAGCTATTCCACCGTGGAGAACGGAACCTTTGGATTGTTACTGACTCCCAAACACACTGGGGTGTGTGTCCAGAATGACCACACAGAGGCCGCAGTCTTTACAGATCACAGTCTTTTAACCATTGTGGAAAACATCAAAACCCAAAATACCAATCTATCCCATTGGAGCGATTTCCCCCAAACATATCAGTATAAAACTTCCCCTATTGCAGGAAATGCACGGCCCAGAATTCCCACAGGAACAGCAATCCGAACCTCAACAGAACAGAGACAGCAGGGTGACAAGGGAGCAGTGGGGTTGTGGGGGTAAGTGTGTGCATAAGGGTCTCGTTCATTTATTTTTTAATTATTAAATGTTCTTTCATTGAAATGATGGCAAATTTCAAATTTTGTTTTGCCTGGTGTGGGAGTGTTATGGGGAAACAAATCGAATTTGTTTTGAAGTTATAATTTCTCCAGCTCCTTTTTCTGAATGTATTAATACATTAAAATGTATTCCTGTGAAGACAGTGGCGGACGGACAGCCGGCTACAATAGACAAACTTGCTTTCCCCAAAGTGGGATGAAAAGGAGCAGACACTCTGTGGTAATCACCACTGATTGTATAATAGTTGCAACGATGATTATTAGAGGTAATACGGTAAGGCTCCTGTACTACAGGTACAGGGGTAGATCCCTGCCTGCTGGCTCCGCCCAGTAGGCGGAGTATAAATGTGTGTGCTCACCGAGCTGCCTTCATTCTGGTAGCAGCTGCAGGAGGCCACACATCTCTGCGTAATAAAGCCTCGATTACTCTCTACTCTCGTCTCGTCGTAATTGATCGCGCATCACACTCAAATCCACCTGGGGAGCGGGAGAGATCCCAACCTCTGTTGGCTTCACACTATCCTGACATTTTTCAAAGGTTAGGACATCAAAATTAAGTTACCAGGGGCGTCATTCTCCGACCCCCTGCCGGGTCGGAGAATCGCCGGGGGCTGCTGTGAATCCCGCCCCCGCCGGTTGCCGAAGTCTCCGGCACCGGATATTCGGCGGGGGCGGGAATCGCGCCGGTTGGCGGGCCCCCCCCCCCCCGCGATTCTCCAGCCCGGATGGGCCGAAGTCCCGCCGATAAATTGCCTGTCCCGCCGGCGTAAATTAAACCACCTACCTTACCGGCGGAACAAGGCGGTGTGGGCGGGCTCCGGGGTCCTGGGGGGGGCGTGGTGCGATCTGGCCCCGGGGGGTGCCCCCACGGTGGCCTGGCCCACTATCGGGTCCCACCGATCCACGGGCGGGCCTGTGCCGTGGGGGCACTCTTTCCCTTCCGCCTCCACCACGGTCTCCACCATGGCGGAGGCGGAAGAGACTCCCTCCACTGTGCATGCGCGGGAAACTGTCAGCGGCCGCTGACGCTCCCGCGCATGCGCCACCCCGACATGCCATTTCCACGCCAGCTGGCGGGGCGGAAATTCCTCCGGCGTCGGCCTAGCCCCTCAATGTTGGGGCTCGGCCCCCAAAGGTGCGGAGCATTCCGCACCTTTGGGGCGGCGCGATGCCCGTCTGATTGGCGCCGTTTTGGGCGCCAGTCGGCGGACATCGCGCCGTTTCAGGAGAATTTCGCCCCTGTTCTGAAAACAACGACTGCAGAATTCCTCTGGACTTTTAGCAGCTAAATGCATGTTTAATTCTTTTTTTCTTTCATTTAAAGTGCCCAATATTTTTTTCTTCCAGTCAAGGGGCAATTTAGCGCGGCCAATCCACCTAACCTGCGCATCTTTGGGTAGTGGGGGCGAAACCCACGCAGACACGGGGAGAATGTGCAAACTCCACACAGTGACCGAGGGCCGGGGTCGAACCCGGGACCTCGGCGGCGTGAGGAAGCAGTGCTAACCACTGCGCTGCCAAGCTAAATGAATGTTGATCCCTTGATGGATGAGACCGGGGAGTTAATAGTGAGAAACACAGAAATGACGGAGACGCTAAGTGAATATTTTGCCTCTGTTTTCACGGTAAAAGACACTGTAACACCCCAATAATAACAGGTATTCAGAGGAAAGAGTGGAACAATCAATAGGGAAATAGTACTGAATAAACGGTTGGGATTGAAGGCAGACACCACCCCAGGGCCTGATGGCCACACTGCGAGGATGTTAACGGAAGCGGCAGCAGAGATAGTGGGTCCATTGGTTATACAATTCCAAAATTCCCTGGACGCAGGAAAGGTTCCAGTGGATGGAAAAATGCTAATGTAACCCCCATATTCAAAAAGGGAGGGAGACAGAAAGTGGGAAACTATAGACCTGTTAGTTTAACCTCTGTCGTTGGGAAATTGTTTGAATCCATTGTTAAGGAAGTGGACATGTGGAAACACTCACGAAGCACGACAGCATTCACCGTCCACAAACATTCACTCCCTCCACCACCGACACACAGTGACAGCCGTGTCCACCATCTACATGGGGCTGGTTTAGCACACTGGGCTAAATCGCTGGCTTTTAAAGCAGACCATGGCAGGCCAGCAGCACGGTTCAATTTCCGTACCAGCCTCCCCGAACAGGCGCCGGAATGTGGCGACTAGGGGCTTTTCACAGTAACTTCATTTGAAGCCTACTTGTGCCAATAAGCAATTTTCATTCACAAGATGCACTGCAGGAACTCACCAAGGTTCCTTAGACAGCACCTTCCAAATACACGACCACCACCATCTAGGACAAGAGCAGCAGATACCTGGGAACCCCACCACCTGGATGTTCCCCTCCAAGTCACTCACCATCCTGACTGGGAAATATATCGCTGTTCCTTCACTGTCGCTGGGGCAACAGCCTGGAACTCCCTCCCTAACAGCACTGTGGGTGTACCTACACTTCAAGGACTGCAGCGGTTCAAGAAGGCAGCTCACCCCCACCTTCTCAAGGGCAACGAGGGAGGGGCAATAAATGCTGGCCCGACCAGCGACGCCCACATCCCAGATATTAATTTTTAAAAAGTCATCCAAGGTGATCTAATCAAGATTCTGCCCACAATTAACATAACTTCTCCGCTTTTCAATTCCATCCCTTCAAAAATGCTTCGTTTTTGTTAGGCCTCTTGATTTGATGTTGTTGGGTCGATCATTGTAATGGGGAAAGGTTTCACGTTTCAGGGCTGTGCTCCACAGTGGGGGAGTGGGGGGCGGGTGGGGGGGCGGGGGGGCGGGGAGTTGAATCAGCCCGGCTGGGTTTAACAGAGCAGGAGAAAATCTGTAATGAAACACTTTGTGAATTCCAAACCACTTTGCATAACACCCTATAGCTGCAGAGCTGAGTGCAATGAAGCCTTCTACAAATTGCCACTGTACTCGCGTTCCATGAAGTTATATTTAACATTCGGAGAATTTTACACTGGCGACATTTAAAGCATCTAACCTCCAGTCAACCTCTGCCGTGAGGGTTACATAATGTAGCTGGTCACAATCAAGGTTCTATCAGGTCCCTCGGTAAATCACTATTTAATTCACCTGCCTCGTGGATTAGGGAGGAATTAATCAGCTGGAGAATCCCAGAATCGAAAACTTGCCGGTGTAGGGTCAGGGACTTGGAATAGGGCAGCCACGGAGTAAACACCCTTCGGAATAGGCAGGGTCAAATCCCAAATCATCACCCAATGACCTCGGTGGAAGGTGTGTGTGTGTATGTGTGTGTGAGAGAGAGTGAGTGGGTGTGTGAGAGTGTGTGAGTGAGTGTTTGTGAGGGATTGTGTGTGTGAGTATGTGTGTGAGTGTGTGTATATGTGTGTGTGTGTTTGTGAGTGCCTGAGTGTGTCTGTGTGTGAGAGAGCATGTCTGTGTGCATGATTGAGTGTGTGTCTGCCTGTGTATGAGTTTTTGTGTGTGCCTATGGTGTGTGAGTGTTCGGGAGAGAGAGTGTGTTCATGAGTGCGTTTGTGAAAGAGTGTGTCTGGGTGCGTGTGAGCAACAGTACATGTGTGTGTGTGAGAGTGTTTGTGAGGGATTGTGTGTGTGTGTGTGTGTGAGAGAGACTATGAGTGACTATGTGTGCAGGTGTGTGAGAGTGAGTGACTGTGTGTGAGTGTGTGTGGGTGTGTGAGAGTGTGTGAGAGTGTGTGAGTGACTGTCTGTGTGAGTGTGAGTGGGTGCGTAAGAGTGTGAGTGACTGTGTGGGACTGTGTGTGTGTGACTGTGTGTTGGTGTGTGTGTGACTGTGAGTGTGTGAGTGTGTGTGGGTGTGTGAGAGTGTGTGGGTGTGTGAGAGTGAGTGAGTGACTGTGGGTGTGTGTGAGTGTGTGGTGTGTGTGGGTGTGTGAGCGCCTGTGTGTGTGGGTGTGTGAGAGTTTGTGGGTGTGTGAGAATGTGTGAGTGTCTGTGTGTGTGTGACTGTGTGTGAGTGTGTGTGAGTGAGAGTGTTTGTGAGGGATTGTGTGTGTGAGTATGTGTGTGAGTGTGTGTGTGTGTTTGTGAGTGCCTGAGTGTGTCTGTGTGTGAGAGAGCATGTCTGTGTGCATGATTGCGTGTGTGTCTGCCTGTGTATGAGTTTTTGTGTGTGCCTATGGTGTGTGAGTGTGCGGGAGAGAGAGTGTGTTCATGAGTGCATTTGTGAGTGTGTCTGGGTGCGTGTGAGCAACAGTACATGTGTGTGTGAGAGTGTTTGTGAGGGATTGTGTGTGTGTGTGTGTGTGTGAGAGAGGCTATGAGTGACTATGTGTGCGGGTGTGTGAGAGTGAGTGACTGTGTGTGAGTGTGTGTGAGTGTGTGTGGGTGTGTGAGAGTGTGTGAGTGACTGTCTGTGTAAGTGTGAGTGGGTGCGTAAGAGTGTGAGTGACTGTGTGTGTGACTGTGTGTGTGTGACTGTGTGTTGGTGTGTGTGTGACTGTGAGTGTGTGTGGGTGTGTGAGAGTGTGTGGGTGTGTGAGAGTGAGTGAGTGACTGTGGGTGTGTGTGAGTGTGTGGTGTGTGTGGGTGTGTGAGCGACTGTGTGTGTGGGTGTGTGAGAGTGTGTGGGTGTGTGAGGGTGAGTGAGTGACTGTGTGTGGGTGTGTGAGAGTGAGTGAGTGACTGTGTGTGAGTGTGTGGGTGTGTGAGTGAGTGACTGTGTGTGAGTGTGTGGGTGTGCGAATGTGTGGGTGGGTGTGTGAGAGTGAATGAGTGACTGTTTGTGTGAGTGCGTGTGTGTGTGTGAAAGTGTGAGTGACTGTGTGTGTGAGTGTATGTGGGTGTGTGAGTTACTGTGTGTGAGTGTGTGTGACTGTGTGTGTGTGTGGGTGGGTGTGTGAGAGTGTGAGTGACTGTGTGTGTGACTGTGTGTTGGTGTGTGAATGACTGTGTGTGTGTGTGCGGGTGTGTAAGAGTGCGAGTGACTGTGTGTGTGACTGTGTGTGTGTGAGTGTGTGCGTGTGTGATGTGTGGATGTGTGTGTGTGTGTAATGTGTGGGTGTGTGAGTGACTGTGTGTGTGTGTGAGTGACTGTGTGTGTGTGTGTAATGTGTGGGTGTGTGAGTGACTGTGTGGGTGTGTGAGTGACTGTGTGAGTGTGTGTGTGTGTGAGTGACTGTGTGTGTGTGTGACTGTGGAGTGTGTGTATGTGTGTGCGTGTTTGTGAGTGACTGAGTGTGTCTGTGTGTGAGAGAGCATGTCTGTGTGCATGATTGTGTGTGTCAGTCTGTGAATGAGTGTGTGTGTGTCTGTGGGTGTGTGTGTGTGAGAGAGAGTGTGTCTGTGGGTGTGTGGGTGTGAGAGAGAGTGTGTATGTGTGTGTGTGTGTGTGTGTGTGTGAGTGTGTGTGTATGTGTTTGTCTGAGTGTGTGTGTGTGAGTATTTACATTTTTTTATTCAAGGAATGTGTGCGTCGCTGCTTGGGGCATTCATTACCCATCCCGAGTTGCCTTCAGAAGGTAGTGGTGGCCTGCCTTCTTGAACCACTGAAGTCCATGTGATGTGTGTAGGTACACCCACAAAGCTGTTAGGGAGTGAATCCCAGCATTTTGATCCAGCGGCAATGAAGGAACAGGGACCTTTTTCCAAGTTAGGATGGTGAGTGTATCTTGTGTCATGTCAGAGTACCTTTAAGAAATGGGTGTTTATCAGTGATGTCAGAGAGTGGGTGGAGCTGGGCTGTCTGTCAGCTTTTTACTTTTGTTTTAGGCTGTTTGCTGCAGGGTGTGTTTTAGTTTGGTTTTCAGAGCTGGATAGCTGCAGTCACAGCCAGAAGGTGTATTAGAATCTCTCTCTGTAATCTAAAGACTGTAAATCAATCCTTTGGTGATTTAAAACTAATAACTGCTCTCAGTAGTGACTTTAACCTGATGTGCTTTTGTTGAAAGTTCTTTTTTGAGTCTTATGGATGTTGAAAGGACAGCTTGAGGATTACTTAGTGTTGTATTCTTTGGGGGTTGTATTTGAATTGATGGTTGCTAAGATGTTCACTGTATGTTTTAAAAAGGTTAACTTGAGTTCATAAAATAAACATTGTTTTGCTTTAAAAAATACTTTTCCATTTCTGCTGTACCACACCTGTAGAGTGGGCCGTGTGCTCCCCATACCACAATCTAGTAAAAGTTGTGGGTCAGGTGAACTCCATGATACACTTTGGGGTTCTCTAAACCCTGGCTCATAACACTTGTTGGTGGTACACACGGCTGCTACTGTACCTCGGTGGTGGAGGGTCTGAATATTTGTGGAAGGAGGAGCAATCAAGTGGGGCTGCTTTGTCCTGGATGGTGTTGAGCGTCTTAAGCGTTGTTTGAGCTGCACTCATCCAGGCAAGTGGAGAGTATTCCATCACACTCCTGACTTGTGCCTTGTAGATGGTGGGCAGGCTTTGGGGGTCAGGAGGTGAGTTACTCGCTGTAGGAATCCTGGCCTTTGACCTGCTCTGGTAGCCACAGTATTAATGTGGCTGGGTCCAGTTCAGTTTCTGATCGATGGTAACCCCCAGGATGTTGGTTGTGGGGGATTCAGCGATGGTAATGCCATTGAATGGCAAGGGGCGGTGGTTAGATCCTCTCTTGTAGGAGATGGACATTGCCTGGCACTTGTGTGGCTCGAATGTAACTTGTCACTTGTCAGCCCCGAGCCTGGATATTGTCCGGGTCTTGCTGCATTTGGACAGGGACTGAGGAGTCGTGAATGGTGCTGAACATGGTGCAGTCATCAGCAAATATCCCCACTTCTGACCTTATGATGGAGGAAACGTCATTGATGAAGCAGCTGAAGGTGGTTGGGACTAGGACACTACCCTGAGGAACTCCTGCAGCAGGCCAGCAGTGTGGGTTCAATTCCCGTAACAGCCTCCCCGAACAGGTGCCGGAATGTGGCGACTAGGGGCTTTTCACAGTAACTCCATTTGAAGCCTACTTGTGACAATAAGCGATTTTCATTTTCATTTCATGTCCTGGAGCGGAGATGATTGACCTCTAACCACAACAACCATCTTCCTTTGTGCCGGGTATGACTCAAACCAGCGGAGAGTTTTCCCCGATTCCCATTGGCTCCAGTTTAGCTCGGGCTCCTTGAGTGAGAGTGTGTGTGTGTGCCGGTATGTGTGTGTATATGTGAGTGTATACATGTGAGTGTGTATGTGTGAATGCGTGTGTACGTGAGTTTGTGTGTGTGAGTGTGAGTGAGTGTGAGCGAGTGTGCATTTGTGTTTGCATGAATATGTGTGAGTGTGCATGTAGTATGTGTGAGTCAGTGTGTGAGGTTGGCTGAGTGTGTGTGAGAGTGAGTGTGGGTGATGTGTGTGTGCATCTCTGGTGTAATTATGAGTGTGTGTTTGTTTGAGTGTTTGTGTGTTCGAGATTCATAGTGTTTTTCAGCACAGAAAGAGATCCTTCATAATTTTGTACACCTCAATCAGGTCCCCCTCAGACCTCTCTGCTCCAGGGAAAACAACCCCAGCCGAACCAGCCTCTCTTCACAGCGGAGACGCTCCAGCCCAGGCAGCATCCTGGTGAATCTCCTCCGCACCCTCTCCAGCGCAATCACATCCTTCCTATTCGACCAGAACTACACTCGGTACTCTCGCTGCAGCCTAACCAGTGTTTTGTACAGCTCCATCATATCCTCCCTGCTCTTGTATTCAATGCCTCGGCTATTAAAGGCAAGTATCCCAAAGCCCATCTTAACCTCCTTATCTACCTGTCCTGCTGCCTTCAGGGACCTATCGACATTCACACCAAGGTCCCTTGGGTCCTCTACTTCCTCGGGTCCAACCATTCATTCTATATTCCCTCACCTTGTTAATCCTACCAAAATGCTTCACCTCACACTTCTCGGGGTTAAATTCTATTTGCCTCAGTTCTGCCCGTCTAACCAGCCCGTCTGTATCGTCCTGCAATCGAAGGCTTTCTTCCTCACCGTTTACCACACCACCAATTTTTGTCCCATCTGTGAACCTATTGATCATACCTCCTACATTCACATCCAGATCATTAATATATACTGCAACAACAAGGGCCCAGGCAGCGATCCCTGTGGAACCCCACAGGACACAGGCTCCCAGTCACAAGAACAACCTTCGACCGAGACCCTCTGCCCCCGTCACTCAGCCAATTTTGGATCCAATTTGTCAAATTGCCCTGGATCACATGGGCTCTTACCTTTTTGATCAATCTCCCATGTGAGACCTTGTCAAAAGTCTTACTAAAGTCCATGTAGACTACATCAACCACACTACTCTCATCTACACACCTAGTCACCTCCTCAAAAGATTCAATCAAATTTGTAAGACGTGGGGCGGCGTGAATGCGCTGCCAGCAAAATGGAGGATTCTGCTGACGGAGAATCCAGTCCATGATCTTTCCATAGAGTCCGACACGGTGGCACAGTGGTTAGCACAGCTTCCTCACACAGACAGGGTCCCAGGTTCGATTCCGGCTTGGGTCACTGTCTGTGCGGAGTCTGCACATCCTCCCCGTGTCTGCGTGGGTTTCCTCCGAGTGCTCTGGTTTGCTCCCACAGTCCAAAGATGTGCAGGTTAAATTGCCTCTTCGAGTCCAAAAGGTTAGGTGGGGTTATGGGGATAAGGCAGGGGATCAGGTAGGTGCTCTTTTGGAGGGTCGGTGCACTGTAAGGATTCCATGATTCTATGATCTCCCTTTGACAAAGCCGTGCTGACTATCCCTGATTAATCCTCGCCTGCCCAAGTAGATATTAATTCTGTCCCTCAAAATCATTTCCAATAATTTCCCTACCACTGAAGTTAGACTCACTGGCCTGTAATTTCCTGGTTTACCCCTCCCACCTTTCTTGACTAATGGTACCACATTAATAATAATAATCATCTTTATTGTTGTCACAAGTAGGCTTACATTAACTGTGCAGTTAAGTTACTGTGAAAAGCCCCTAGTCGCCACACCCCCGGTGCCTGTTCGGGTACACTGAGGGAGAATTCAGAATGTCCAATTCACCTAACAGCACGTCTTTTGGGACTTGTGGGAGGAAACCGGAGCACCCGGAGGAAACCCACACAGACACGGGGGAATTGAGCAGTTAGTTGTCTTCCTGTGGCCAGAGAAGATTTTTAAATTGTTGTTGGAGCCTCTGCAATCTCCTCCCTTCCTTCCCACCGCAACCTGGGATACATCTCATCTGGACCTGGGGGTTTATCCAGTTTGTGTCCGCTCAACCCATTAATACCGCCACCCTCTCAATGTTAACTTGTTCAAGTACGTCACAATCCCCCTCCCTGATTTCTATACCTGCATCGTCCTTCTCCATACTGAACACAGATGCAAAGTACTCATTTAAAAACTCCCCTTTTTCTTGTCTCCACACACAGGCTGCCACGTTGCTCCCTCGATGGGACCGTCTCTTTCCCTAGTCACCCTCTTGCCCTTAAGATATTCATAAAAAACAATTGGCTTTTCCTTTATTTTACCCTCTTCATTTTCCAAATTTATTTTTTAACTTAACCCCTTGCGCTTTACTCCTCAAGGGCGCCTGCTGTTTTGAGCCCTTGGTATCTGCCACAAGCCTCCCTTTTTTCCTTATCCAAACCTGGACATTCCTTGATATCCCGGGTTCTCTGGACTTGTTGCTCTCACCCGTCACCTTTACGAGAACATGTTGGCCCTGTGCTCCCTCTACTTCCTTTTTGAATTAATCCCACTGCTCTGATGTAGATTTTCCTTCAAGTAGCTGCTCCCAGTCGACTCTATCTCATCCCATTGAAAAAATGAAAATGAAAATCGCTTATCGTCACAAGTAGGTTTCAATGAAGTTACTGTGAAAAGCCCCTACATTCCAGCGCCTGTTCGGGGAGGCTGTTACAGGAATTGAACCGTGCTGCTGGCCTGCCTTGGTCTGCTTTCAAAGCCAGCGATTTGGCCCTGTGCTAAACAGCCCCTGAAATGGCCTTTCCTCGATTCAGAACCTTTATCTCCGGTCCATCTTTGTCACTTTCCATAACTACCTTAAATTTTACTGAGATATGATCACTGTCACCAAAATGCTCCCCCATAGAAGCTTCTACCATCTGCCTGGCTTAATTCCCTAAAACTAGATGCAGCATCGGCCCCTCTTTTGAAGGACGTTCTATGTATTGACATCAAAAGCTCTCCTGGATGCATTTTAAGAACCTCTAAGCCTTTCACATTTTAACTATCCCAGTTAATATTGGGAAAGTTGAAATCCCCGATTATTATTACCCTATTATGAAATGAAATGAAATGAAATCGCTTATTGTCACAAATAGGCTTCAAATGAAGTTACTGTGAAAAGCCCCTAGTCGCCACATTCCGGCACCTGTTTGGGGAGGCTGGTACGGGAATTGAACCATGCTGCTGGCCTGCCTTGGTCTGCTTTCAAAGCCAGCGATTTAGCCCTGTGCTAAACCAGACCCTGTTATGTTTGCATTTCTCTGAGAGTTGACTCTATATCTTTCCTCTATTTCTCCCTGACTGTTTGGGGGCCTCTCAGGCAGACCCAGCAACGTGATTGCCTCCTTTTTGATTATATACCCTGGAATATTGAGCTGTCAGTCCTGCCCCTCCCTCAACCATATCTCTTTGAGAGTAATGATACCAGACTCCCATGTGTTAATCAACATCCTCAACTCATCTGCCTCACTCGCAAGACTCCTTGCGTTAAAACGAACGCCATCCAGCTTTGCCATACTTCTCCTGAACTTGTCTATAAGCAGCCTGCCTTCCAAAATACTTCGTTTTTCTTGTATATTTGTCTGTGCCTCACCCTTACTCCATTTCCACTCCATATCCCATTCCCCTGCCAAATTAGTTTAAATCCCTTCGCCCCCAAAGGATAAGCAAAACTCTCCTAAAGGATGTTAGTCCCGTTCCAGTTCAGGTGCAACCCGTCCAATTTGTACAGGTGGCTCCGTCCCCAGTGATCCCGGGAATCGGAAACCCTCCCTCCTACACTATCTCTTCAGCCATGCATTGATCCATTATTGCGTGTGTATGTGACTGTGAGTGTGTGTGTGTGTGTGTGCACAAGTGTGATTATGCGTGTGTGTGTTTGAGAGTGTGTCCGTCTGTGCATGTGAGTGTGTGTATGAGTGTGAGTGGGTGTATGAGTATGTGTGTGTGCATGTGAATCTGTGCGTGTGAATGTGTGCGTATATGAGTGTATAAGTGTGTATGTGAGTGTGTAGTGTATGAGAATGTGTCTATGAGTGTGAGTGTGTGTGTTTGTGAGTGTGTGTTTCTGTTTATGAGAGTGCGTGTGTTTATGTGAGTATGTGTATGAATGTGTATGGGTGTATATGTGGGTGTGAGTGTGTGTTTGTGTGAGTGTGTGTGTGAGTGTGGGTGTGAGTGTGCGAGTGTCAGTGTGGGTGTGAGTGTGGGTGTGAGTGTGGGTGTGAGTGTGGGTGTGAGTGTGGGTGTGGGCGTGAGTGTGGGCGTGAGTGTGGGCGTGAGTGTGGGCGTGAGTGTGGGTGTGAGTGTGTGCGAGTGTGGGTGTGAGTGTGGGTGTGAGTGTGATTGTGGGTGTGTGTGGGTGTGGGTGTGAGTGTGGGTGTGAGTGTGTGCGAGTGTGGGTGTGAGTGTGGGTGTGAATGTGATTGTGGGTGTGAGTGTGGGTGTGAGTGTGGGTGCGGGTGTGGGTGTGAGTGTGAGTGTGAGTGTGATTGTGGTTGTGAGTGTGTGTGTGAGTGTGGGTGTGAGTGTGGGTGTGAGTGTGAGTGTGGGTGTGAGTGTGGGTGTGAGTGTGGGTGTGAGTGTGGGTGTGAGTGTGGGTGTGGGTGTGGGTGTGTGTGAGTGCGGGTGTGAGTGTGGGTGGGTGTGAGTGAGTGTGAGTGAGTGTGAGTGAGTGTGAGTGAGTGTGTGTATATGAGGGTGTGTGTGTGATTGTGTGTGGGTGTGGGTGTGAGTGTGGGTGTGGATGTGGATGTGAGTGTGGGCGTGTGTCGGTGTGGGTGTGAGTGTGGGTGAGTGTGAGTGTGAGTGAGTGTTTGTGTGCGTGGGTGTATATGTGGGTGTGAGTGTGTGTTTGTGTGATTGTGTGTTTGTGTGGGTGTATGTGTGGGTGTGAGTGCATGTGTGTGTTTTTTGAGTGTGTGTGTGAGTGTGAGTGTGGGTGTGAATGTGGGTGTGAGTGTAGGGGGGGTGAGTGTGGGTGTGTGTGGGTGTGTGTGTGAGTGTGGGTGTGGGTGTGTGTGTGAGTGAGTGTGGGTGTGAGTGTGAGTGTGGGTGTGGGTGTGGGTTTGAGTGTGAGTGTGAGTGTGAGTGTGGGTGTGGGTGTGGGTGTGTGTGGGTTTGAGTGTGTGTGTGTGGGTGTGAGTGTGAGTGTGGGTGTGTGTGGGCGTGAGTGTGGGTGTGAGTGTGGGTGTGTGAGTGAGTGTGGGTGTGAGTGTGAGTATGGGTGTAGGTGTGTGTGGGCGAGAGTGTGGGTGTGAGTGTGGGCATGTGAGTGAGTGTGAGTGTGGGTGTGAGTGAGAGTGTGAGAGTGAGTGTGGGTGTGGGTGTGGGTGTGTGTGGGAGCGAGTGTGAGTGTGGGTGTGAGTGTGGGTGCGGGTGTGAGTGTGAGTGTCGGTGTGGATGTGGGTGTGGGTGTGAGAGTGAGTGTGAGTGGTGGTGTGAGTGTGGGTGTGTGTGGGTGTGAGTGTGGGTGTGAGCGTGGGTGTATGAGTGAGTGTGAGTGTGGGTGTGAGTGTGAGTGTGAGCGTGGGTGTCAGTGTGAGTGTGAGTGTGGGTGTCAGCCTGTGGGTAGGTGTGGGTGTGAGTGTGGGTGTGAGTGTGAGTGTGGGTGTCAGTGTGAGTGTGGGTGTCAGTGT
Source organism: Scyliorhinus torazame (assembly GCF_047496885.1). Lineage (NCBI taxonomy): Eukaryota > Metazoa > Chordata > Chondrichthyes > Carcharhiniformes > Scyliorhinidae > Scyliorhinus > Scyliorhinus torazame. The sequence continues at coordinate 223,108,102 of NC_092719.1, forward strand.
GAGTGTGAGTGTGGGTGTGAGTGTGGGTGTGTGAGTGAGTATGAGTGAGTGTGAGTGAGTGTGTGTGAGTGATTGTGAGTGTGAGTGTGAGTGTGGGTGTGGATGTGGGTGTGTGTGGGTGTGAGTGTGGGAGTGAGTGTGAGTGTGGGTGTCAGTGTGTGTGTGAGTGTGAGTGTGTGTGGGTGTGAATGTGGGTGTGCGAGTGAGTGTGAGTGAGTGTGTGTGAGTGAGTGTGATTGTGTGTGTGCGAGTGAGTGTGTGCGAGTGAGAGTGAGTGAGTGTGAGTGAGTGTGAGTGAGTGAGTGAGTGTGTGTGAGTGAGTGTGGGTATGTGCGTGAGTGTGTGTGTGTGTGAGTGTGGGCGTGTGAGTGAGTGTGAGTGAGTGTGTCAGTGTGAGTGTGAGTGAGTGTGTGTGAGTGTGTGTGAGTGAGTGTGAATGTGAGTGTGTGTGTGTATGTGTGTGGGTGTGAGTGTGGGTGTGAGTGTGGGTGTGAGTGTGGGTGTCAGTGTGAGTGTGTGTGAGTGTGAGTGTGAGTGTGGGTGTGAGTGTGGGTGTGTGAGTGAGTGTGAGTGAGTGTTTGTGAGTGAGTGTGAGTGTGGGTGTGGGTGTGTGTGGGTGTGAGTGTGGGTGTGAGTGTGGGTGTGTGAGTGAGTGTGAGTGTGTGAGTGAGTTTGTGTGAGTGAGTGTGAGTGTGGGTGTGTGAGTGAGTGTGTCAGTGTGAGTGTGAGTGAGTGTGTGTGTGAGTGTGAGCGTGGGTGTGGGTGTGTGTGAGTGTGGGTGTGTGAGTGAGTGTGAGTGAGTGTGAGTGTGGGTGGGTGTGGGTGTGAGTGCGGGTGTGTGAGTGAGTGTGAGTGTGTGAGTGAGTTTGTGTGAGTGAGTGTGAGTGTGGGTGTGTGAGTAAGTGTGTCAGTGTGAGTGTGAGTGAGTGTGTGTGTGTGAGCTTGGGTGTGGGTGTGTGTGGGTGTGAGTGTGGGTGTGAGTGTGAGTGTGGATGTGAGTGTGAGTGTGAGTGTGGGTGTCAGTGTGAGTGTGTGTGTGAGTGTGAGTGTGGGTGTGGGTGTTTGTGGGTGTGTGTGTGGGTGTGTGAGTGAGTGTGAGTGAATGTGTGTGAGTGAGTGTGTGTGGGTGTGTGTGTGTGGGTGTGAGTGTGGGTGTGTGAGTGAGTGTGAGTGAGCGAGTGTGAGTGGGTGTGAGTGAGTGTGTGTGAGTGAGTGTGAGTGAGTGTGAGTGCGTGTGAGTGTGGGTGTGTGAGTGTGGGTGTGTGAGTGAGTGTGGGTTAGTGAGTGTGAGTGAGTGAGTGTGGGTGTGTGTGTGTGTGAGTGAGTGCGAGTGAGTGTGTGTGAGTGTGTGTGAGTGAGTGTGAGCGAGTGAGTGTGAGTGAGTGTGAGTGTGGTTGTGTGTGTGTATGAGTGAGTGTGTGTGAGTGAGTGTGTGTTAGTGAGTGTGAGTGAGTGAGTGTGAATGTGGGTGTGTGAGTGTGTGTGAGTGTGTGTTAGTGAGTGTGAGTGAGTGTGAGTGTGTGTTAGTGAGTCTGAGTGAGTGTGAGTGCGTGTTAGTGAGTGTGAGTGAGTGTGAGTGCATGTGAGTGAGTGTGTTAGTGAGTGTTAGTGAGTGTGAGTGAGTGTGAGTGTGTGTTAGTGAGTGTGAGTGAGTGTGAGTGTGTGTTAGTGAGTGTGTGTGAGTGAGTGTGTGTTAGTGAGTGTGAGCGAGTGAGTGTGACTGTGGGTGTGTGTGAGTGAGTGTGAGTGTGGGTGTGTGGTTGTGTGTGAGTGAGTTGGTTTAGTGAGTGTGAGTGAGTGAGTGTGAGTGTGGGTGTGTGGGTGTGTGTGAGTGTGTGTGTTAGTGAGTGCGAGTGAGTGAGTGTGAGTGTGGGTATGTGAGTGTGAGAGAGTGTGAGAGAGTGTGTGTGAGTGGGTGTGAGTGTGTGTGAGTGAGTGTGTGTTAGTGAGTGTGAGTGAGTGTGAGTGTGGGTGTGTGAGTGTGTGAGTGAGTGTGAGTGTGAGAGAGTGTGTGTGAGTGGGTGTGAGTGTGTGTGTGTGAGTGAGTGTGTGTTAGTGAGTGTGAGTGAGTGAGTGTGAGTGTGAGTGTGGGTGTGTGGGTGTGTGAGTGTGTGAGTGAGTGTGAGTGTGTGTGAGTGTGTGTGAGTGTGAGTGAGTGAGTGTGAGTGAGTGTATTTATCGGGTGCAGGTTAATTTGATTTGGATACAATCTCGAGTTGAATTCCCATCACAATTGGCAGCTGGTATTTGCTGGTGTGGGAATGCGAGTGTGTTGCACAAACAGCTCGGTCTCTCACTGTCCCGGGAATACGAAGGATCACCGGACTGATTCCTGGGAGAGCAGCATTATCGCCTGAGAAGAGATTGGGTCGATTGGGCCGGAATCCACTGGAATTTCGAAGAATGAGAGGGGGTCTTATTGAAAGGTGTAAAATTGTGAGTGGGCTGGGCAGATCAGTGGGTGTTGAGTCCGCTGCCTTGAAGCTCTGGAACAAGGGGTCACCCTCTCAGGATATGAAGTTGGTTACTCGGGGCTCAGCTGAGGAGAAACCGCTTCACTCAGAGACGGGGGAACCTGAGAATTCTCAACGCACAAAGTGAAGGCTGAGTCACTCAATATATTTAAGAAAGAAAGAAACAAATTTCTCGACTCTGAAGGTGTCAATGGGGGTGGGGAGCATACAGGACAGTATTGAGATAGAGGATCATCCATGGTCATAATGAATGGTGGGCGGAGCAGGCTCGCAATGCCCAATGGCCTCCTGCTCCTAGTCACTATGTTTCTATGAGACCCCAAGTCAGACTCCATGCCAAAGCCAGTGATCGTGACGTCACTATTGACAGGGTCCACAGGTCAGACGATCAGGTCACTGCACAAATTGTCAGCATTGATAATGGACAGGAGGGGGGGAAGGGGAGGGGGGAGGGCTCCAGGCGACGGGTGGAAGGTTAAAGGGGGGGAGATGACCTTGGGGAAGTCCATGGTGCCGAAAGGGGGACAGAGTAAATTCCTCCCCAAAATAATCGTGAGTGTCCTTCGTTTGCATCATTGTGTGAGTCAGGTTAGTTTTATTTTCTCTGTTCTTGGTACAGACAACAAGTCTGTGACACAGAAGCAACATACTGGATAATTGGTGTTGTTCTGAGAGATACCGTTCCTGCACCATTTCATGTTATCTGATGTCCAGAGGCGAGAATATCAGTGCGTATATTGTACAGTACATGCAGTAATTGTTAAAGAATTTAATTACACATGGTCGACTCACTGTGTCAGAGTGGTTTTAACCTCACAAACCCCAGCGATACAATTTAGATCAGTGAGATGAGATCACCCAAAAAGATAAAGCTTTACTCTGTATCTAACCCCGTGCTGTACCTGTCCTGGGAGTGTTTGATGGGGACAGTGTAGAGGGAGCTTTACTCTGTATCTAACCCCGTGCTGTACCTGTCCTGGGAGTGTGTGATGGGGACAGTGTAGAGGGAGCTTTACTCTGTATCTAACCCCATGCTGTACCTGTCCTGGGAGTGTTTGGTGGGGACAGTGTGGAGGGAGCTTTACTCTGTATCTAACCCCGTGCTGTACCTGTCCTGGGAGTGTTTGATGGGGACAGTGTAGAGGGAGCTTTACTCTGTATCTAACCCCATGCTGTACCTGTCCTGGGAGTGTTTGATGGAGACAGTGTAGAGGGAGCTTTACTCTGTATCTAACCCCGTGCTGTACCTGTCCTGGGAGTGTTTGATGGGGACAGTGTAGAGGGAGCTTTACTCTGTATCTAACCCCATGCTGTACCTGTCCTGGGAGTGTTTGATGGGGACAGTGTAGAGGGAGCTTTACTCTGTATCTAACCCCGTGCTGTACCTGTCCTGGGAGTGTTTGATGGGGACAGTGTAGAGGGAGCTTTACTCTGTATCTAACCCCGTGCTGTACCTGTCCTGGGAGTGTTTGATGGGGACAGTGTAGAGGGAGCTTTACTCTGTATCTAACCCTGTGCTGTACCTGTCCTGGGAGTGTTTGACGGGGACAGTGTAGAGGGAGCTTTACTCTGTATCTAACCCCATGCTGTACCTGTCCTGGGAGTGTTTGATGGGGACAGTGTAGAGGGAGCTTTACTCTGTATCTAACCCCATGCTGTACCTGTCCTGGGAATGCTTGATGGGGACAGTGTAGAGGGAGCTTTACTCTGTATCTAACCCCGTGCTGTACCTGTCCTGGGAGTGTGTGATGGGGACAGTGTAGAGGGAGCTTTACTCTGTATCTAACCCCATGCTGTACCTGTCCTGGGAGTGTTTGGTGGGGACAGTGTGGAGGGAGCTTTACTCTGTATCTAACCCCGTGCTGTACCTGTCCTGGGAGTGTTTGATGGGGACAGTGTAGAGGGAGCTTTACTCTGTATCTAACCCCATGCTGTACCTGTCCTGGGAGTGTTTGATGGAGACAGTGTAGAGGGAGCTTTACTCTGTATCTAACCCCGTGCTGTACCTGTCCTGGGAGTGTTTGATGGGGACAGTGTAGAGGGAGCTTTACTCTGTATCTAACCCCATGCTGTACCTGTCCTGGGAGTGTTTGATGGGGACAGTGTAGAGGGAGCTTTACTCTGTATCTAACCCCGTGCTGTACCTGTCCTGGGAGTGTTTGATGGGGACAGTGTAGAGGGAGCTTTACTCTGTATCTAACCCCGTGCTGTACCTGTCCTGGGAGTGTTTGATGGGGACAGTGTAGAGGGAGCTTTACTCTGTATCTAACCCTGTGCTGTACCTGTCCTGGGAGTGTTTGACGGGGACAGTGTAGAGGGAGCTTTACTCTGTATCTAACCCCATGCTGTACCTGTCCTGGGAGTGTTTGATGGGGACAGTGTAGAGGGAGCTTTACTCTGTATCTAACCCCATGCTGTACCTGTCCTGGGAATGCTTGATGGGGACAGTGTAGAGGGAGCTTTACTCTGTATCTAACCCCGTGCTGTACCTGTCCTGGGAGTGTTTGATGGGGACAGTGTAGAGGGAGCTTTACTCTGTATCTAACCCCGTGCTGTACCTGTCCTGGGAGTGTTTGATGGGGACAGTGTAGAGGGAGCTTTACTCTGTATCTAACCCTGTGCTGTACCTGTCCTGGGAGTGTTTGACGGGGACAGTGTAGAGGGAGCTTTACTCTGTATCTAACCCCGTGCTGCTCCTTTCCTGGGAGTGTTTGATGGGGACAGTGTAGAGGGAGCTTTACTCTGTATCTAACCCCATGCTGTACCTGTCCTGGGAGTGTTTGATGGGGACAGTGTAGAGGGAGCTTTACTCTGTATCTAACCCCGTGCAGTACCTGTCCTGGGAGTGTTTGATGGGGACAGTGTAGAGGGAGCTTTACTCTGTATCTAACCCCATGCTGTACCTGTCCTGGGAGTGTTTGATGGGGACAGTGTAGAGGGAGCTTTACTCTGTATCTAACCCCGTACTGTATCTGTCCTGGGTGTGTTTGATGGGGACAGGGTAGAGGGAGCTTTACTCTGTATCTAACCCCGTGCTGTACCTGTCCTGGGAGTGTTTGATGGGGACAGTGTAGAGGGAGCTTTACTCTGTATCTAACCCCGTGCTGTACCTGTCCTGGGAGTGTTTGATGGGGACAGTGTAGAGGGAGCTTTACTCTGCATCTAACCCTGTGCTGTACCTGTCCTGGGAGTGTTTGATGGGGACAGTGTAGAGGGAGCTTTACTCTGTATCTAACCCCGTGCTGTACCTGTCCTGGGAGTGTGTGATGGCGACAGTGTAGAGGGGGCTTTACTCTGTATCTAACCCCGTGCTGTACCTGTCCTGGGAGTGTTTGATGGGGACTGGGTAGAGGGAGCTTTACTCTGCATCTAACCCCGTGCTGTACCTGTCCTGGGAGTGTTTGATGGGGACAGGGTCGAGGGAGCTTTACTCTGCATCTAACCCCGTGCTGTACATGTCCTGGGAGTATTTGATGGGGACAGTGTAGAGGGGGCTTTACTCTGTATCTAACCCCGTGCTGTACCTGTCCTGGGAGTGTTTGATGGGGACAGTGTAGAGGGAGCTTTACTCTGTATCTAACCCCGTGCTGTACCTGTCCAAGGGGTGTTTGATGGGGACAGTGTAGAGGGAGCTTTACTCTGTATCTAACCCTGTGCTGTACCTGTCCTGGGAGTGTTTGATGGGGACAGTGCAGAGGGAGCTTTACTCTGTATCTAACCCCGTGCTGTACCTGTCCTGGGAGTGTTTGATGGGGACAGTGCAGAGGGAGCTTTACTCTGTATCTCACCCCGTGCTGTACTTGTCCTGGGAGTGTTTGATGGGGACAGTGTAGAGGGAGCTTTACTCTGTATCTCACCCCGTGCTGTACTTGTCCTGGGAGTGTTTGATGGGGACAGTGTAGAGGGAGCTTTACTCTGTATCTCACCCCGTGCTGTACTTGTCCTGGGAGTGTTTGATGGGGACAGTGTAGAGGGAGCTTTACTCTGTATCTAACCCCGTGCTGTACCTGTCCTGGGAGTGTTTGATGGGGACATTGTAGAGGGAGCCTGACTCTGTATCTAACCCCGTGCTGTACTTGTCCTGGGAGTGTTTGATGGGGACAGTGTAGAGGGAGCTTTACTCTGTATCTAACCCCGTGCTGTACCTGTCCTGGGAGTGTTTGATGGGGACATTGTAGAGGGAGCCTGACTCTGTATCTAACCCCGTGCTGTACCTGTCCTGGGAGTGTTTGATGGGGACAGTGTAGAGGGAGCTTTATTCTGTATCTAACCCCGTGCTGTACCTGTCCTGGAAGTGTTTGATGGGGACAGTGTAGAGGGAGCTTTGCTCTGTATCTAACCCCGTGCTGTACCTGTCCTGGGAGTGTTTGATGGGGACATTGTAGAGGGAGCTTTGCTCTGTATCTAACCCCGTGCTGTACCTGTCCTGGGAGTGTTTGATGGGGACATTGTAGAGGGAGCCTGACTCTGTATCTAACCCCGTGCTGTACCTGTCCTGGGAGTGTTTGATGGGGACAGTGTAGAGGGAGCTTTGCTCTGTATCTAACCCCGTGCTGTACCTGTCCTGGGAGTGTTTGATGGGGACCAGCCTGCATGGATCTGATTAACATGTGGTTACGCCTACACCACGCGGACTGCAACGGATCAAGAAGGCAGCCGAGTACTAACTTCCCGAGGGCAATGAGGATTGGGCAATAAATGGTGTCCTTTATGTTTCTCAGATCCTGTTAATTTGTCAATCCCTGAATCAAGATCATTTATTGTTTATCCCTGATCACACTCCGGTTTGTGGAATCTCCCGAAGCACAAACCAGCTGCCACATTTCCTGAATTGTAACTGTGTCGACATTCCGCTGGCTCTGAGGTGCCTGATCTCCTGAACGGCGGAGCAGAAGCAATTTTTTTTCTTTCAATAATTGCCGTTCTGCAGTTTAACCATTTCAGTCAGTAGGCACAGATCTCAGCTGAGCTGTAGGTGCAGGTTGGAACGGCCAGTGTCAATGTTTATGGAAGGTTTGACGTTACGCCAGCTGTCTCCTCACTCAACCTCCATTTCAGGCCCTCCTGCCACTTGGCAGAGCGGCAGGTTGGCGAGCTGGGTGAGGTCAGGTCCGCGGCCGATGAATCAGTTCTGTCAGCAGTTTGGAGCCAGGCATGTTTGACACGGGCTCCAACACATTCAGCAGCTACATTGGTATTACAGGCTCAAAAATAACTAACGCCACTCTGGAGAAATAAAAGCAACAACAAACTCAGAACCTCTGTCGGAAGGAGCTGGGCAATTACGGATGATGCTGCAAGCACGCAGTGTCCACCCGTGCTGACACAGAGCGTGCCAACGGATCTCCACAACAGCAGTTATCATGAGAGGTGGCTGAATGTTGACTGAGCCAAGACCACTCTGGTGGATGGCCAGAGTCATTCGCAGAGTCACCTGCATAAATAGAGCTGGCCAGTGTGGAGCCAGCTCGAGAGGAGAGAGCAGTGGTGGAGTACTGCTGCTGTTGTCTATATGTAATTGTAAATAAAATTATTTCTTTCGATTCTACAAACTTGTGCTGGCCCTCACCAAAACAACAAACGTCACAAAGCCTTGAAACCACTTAAACACATACAAATAAACATTGTGAGATTAACAGCAGTGATCATAGAATTTTATAGAGTTTACAGTGCAGAAGGAGGCCATTCGGCCCATCGAGTCTGCACCGGCTCTTGGAAAGAGCACCCTCCCCAAGGTCAACACCTCCACCCTATCCCCGTAACCCAGTAACCCCACCCAACACTAAGGGCAATTTTGGACACTAAGGGCAATTTATCACGGCCAATCCACCAAACTTGCACATCTTTGGACTGTGGGAGGAAACCGGAGCACCCGGAGGAAACCCACGCACACACGGGGAGAACGTGCAGACTCCGCACAGACAGTGACCCAAGCCGGAATCGAACCTGAGACCCTGGAGCTGTGAAGCAATTGTGCTAACCACAATGCTACCGTGCTGCCCTTGATCAGAGCTGTCAATCAAGCAATCTTTTCCCGGGGGTGCAGGTGTTTCAACAAGGGTAAAGACTATCTGGTATTCCAGTCCAGCGTACATAATGAGGTTTGGTTTTTAAAACAATCACCAACAGTTGTCATGGTCACTGTCCTGGGTTTCATCAATTGAAGTTCTATCAGTTGCCAAGGTGGGATTTGAACCCACGACTGCAGACCATTAGCCTGGGCCTTTGCATTACATGTCCAGTGACATTGAACCCCTTCCACCGTGACTATAGTTGATTTGACTTTGTCCTTAATTCCACTTTCCTGCAAGCCCCCAGTGCCCGTCTACTCCATCAATAACATTCAAAATCCTATCAGCATCCGGTAAATCATCCCATAACTTTCTATACTCCAGCAAATACAAAACCCTTTGTTTCGGAAATCCCTCCTCACACACGCCTGCCTGTGCGGGGGGATGGAGAAGTTCCCAGGCCGCTGTTCTGATGAAGAGCAGGCGAGTTCTCCGCGGTGGCCTGGCCAATACTTAGCCCTCAATAAACATCAGCAAAGACAGTTCACCTGGTAATTGTCACATTGCTGTTTCTGGGATATTGCTGTGTGCAAATTGGCTGCCACGCTTCCGAAAACAGTGACCACATCTCAAAAGTATTTCATTGGCTGTCAAGGACGTGGAGACATCCAATGGTTGTGAAAAGTGTTCTGTGAATGTAAATCTTCCCTTTCTATTCGCTTTTCAGACATTCCCTAATACTTAGCTCTTTGTGCAAGCCTTAGGTCTCCTGTTCTCGTCTCCTGTTCTCGTCTCTCTTTGTGTGGCCCAGTGTCACATATTCTTTGATAATCGCACCTTGCAACATTTTGCTCCGTTAGGGGCGCTATGTAAAGACAAGTTGTTGTTGTCGGGCAGGATTCTCCGCTCCTGAGTGAGCCGGGACTTGAAAACAGCGCGGGAGGAGAGAGAGAGCCAGGACAGTGAAAACAGCGCGGGAGGAGAGAGAGCCGGGAGATTTTAAAAGCGCGGGAGATTTAAAAAGCGCGGGAGGAGAGAGAGCCGGGACAGTGAAAACAGCGCGAGAGGTGAGTGAGCCTGGACAGTGAAAACAGCGCGGGAGCTGAGTGAGGCTTGACATTGAAAACAGCGCGGGAGGTGAGTGAGCCAGGACATTGAAAACAGCGCGGGAGGTGAGTGAGCCGGGACAGTGAAAACAGCGCGGGAGGAGAGAGAGCCGGGACAGTGAAAACAGCGCGGGAGGAGAGAGAGCCGGGACAGTGAAAACAGCGCGAGAGGTGAGTGAGCCGGGACAGTGAAAACAGCGCGGGAGGTGAGTGAGCCGGGACATTGAAAACAGCGCGGGAGGAGAGAGAGCCGGGACTTGAAAACAGCGTGGGAGCTGAGTGAGCCGGGACATTGAAAACAGCGCGGGAGGTGAGTGAGCCGGGACAGTGAAAACAGCGCGGGAGGAGAGAGAGCCGGGACAGTGAAAACAGCGCGAGAGCTGAGTGAGCCGGGACAGTGAAAACAGCGCTGGAGCTGAGTGAGCCGGGACATTGAAAACAGCGCGGGAGGTGAGTGAGCCGGGACATTGAAAACAGCGCGGGAGGTGAGTGAGCCGGGACAGTGAAAACAGCGCGGGAGGAGAGAGAGCCGGGACAGTGAAAACAGCGCGGGAGGAGAGAGAGCCGGGACAGTGAAAACAGCGCGAGAGGTGAGTGAGCCGGGACAGTGAAAACAGCGCGGGAGGTGAGTGAGCCGGGACAGTGAAAACAGCGCGGGAGGAGAGAGAGCCGGGACAGTGAAAACAGCGCGAGAGGTGAGTGAGCCGGGACATTGAAAACAGCGCGGGAGGTGAGTGAGCCGGGACAGTGAAAACAGCGCGGGAGGAGAGAGCCGGGACAGTGAAAACAGCGCGGGAGGTGAGTGAGCCGGGACAGTGAAAACAACGCGGGAGGTGAGTGAGCCGGGACATTGAAAACAGCGCGGGAGGAGTGAGAGCCGGGAGATTTAAAAAGCGCGGGAGATTTAAAAAGCGCGGGAGGAGAGAGGGCCGGGACATTGAAAACAGCGCGAGAGGTGAGTGAGGCGGGACAGTGAAAACAGCGCGGGAGTAGAGTGAGGCGGGACAGTGAAAACAGCGCGGGAGGAGAGAGAGCCGGGAGATTTTAAAAGCGCGGGAGATTTAAAAAGCGCGGGAGGTGAGTGAGCCGGGACAGTGAAAACAGCGCGAGAGGAGAGAGAGCCGGGACAGTGAAAACAGCGCGAGAGGTGAGTGAGCCGGGACAGTGAAAACAGCGCGGGAGGTGAGTGAGCTGGGACATTGAAAACAGCGCGGGAGGAAAGAGAGCCGGGACAGTGAAAACAGCACGAGGGTAGAGAGAGCCGGGAGATTTTAAAAGCGCGGGAGATTTTAAAAGCGCGGGAGGAGAGAGAGCCGGGACAGTGAAAACAGCGCGGGAGCTGAGTGAGGCTTGACATTGAAAACAGCGCGGGAGGTGAGTGAGCCGGGACAGTGAAAACAGCGCGGGATGTGAGTGAGCCGGGACAGTGAAAACAGCGCGGGAGGAGAGTGAGGCGGGACAGTGAAAACAGCGCGGGAGGAGAGAGAGCCGGGAGATTTTAAAAGCGCGGGAGATTTAAAAAGCGCGGGAGGAGAGACAGCCGGGACATTGAAAACAGCGCGGGAGGAAAGAGAGCCGGGACAGTGAAAACAGCACGAGGGTAGAGAGAGCCGGGAGATTTTAAAAGCGCGGGAGATTTAAAAAGCGCGGGAGGAGAGAGAGCCGGGACAGTGAAAACAGCGCGAGAGGTGAGTGAGCCGGGACAGTGAAAACAGCGCGGGAGCTGAGTGAGGCTTGACATTGAAAACAGCGCGGGAGGTGAGTGAGCCGGGACAGTGAAAACAGCGCGAGAGGTGAGTGAGCCGGGACAGTGAAAACAGCGCGGGAGCTGAGTGAGGCTTGACATTGAAAACAGCGCGGGAGGTGAGTGAGCCGGGACAGTGAAAACAGCGCGGGAGGTGAGTGAGCCGGGACATTGAAAACAGCGCGGGAGGTGAGTGAGCCGGGACAGTGAAAACAGCGCGGGAGGAGAGAGAGCCGGGACAGTGAAAACAGCGCGAGAGGTGAGTGAGCCGGGACATTGAAAACAGCGCGGGAGGTGAGTGAGCCGGGACATTGAAAACAGCGCGGGAGGAAAGAGAGCCGAGAGATTTAAAAAGCGCGGGAGATTTAAAAAGTGCGGGAGGAGAGACAGCCGGGACATTGAAAACAGCGCGGGAGGAAAGAGAGCCGGGACAGTGAAAACAGCGCGAGAGGTGAGTGAGCCGGGACAGTGAAAACAGCGCGGGAGTAGAGTGAGGCGGGACAGTGAAAACAGCGCGGGAGTAGAGTGAGGCGGGACAGTGAAAACAGCGCGGGAGGAGAGTGAGGCGGGACAGTGAAAACAACGCGGGAGGAGAGTGAGGCGGGACAGTGAAAACAGCGCGGGAGGAGAGAGAGCCGGGAGATTTTAAAAGCGCGGGAGATTTAAAAAGCGCGGGAGGTGAGTGAGCCGGGACAGTGAAAACAGCGCGGGAGGAGAGAGAGCCGGGACAGTGAAAACAGCGCGAGAGGTGAGTGAGCCGGGACAGTGAAAACAGCGCGGGAGGTGAGTGAGCTGGGACATTGAAAACAGCGCGGGAGGAAAGAGAGCCGGGACAGTGAAAACAGCACGAGGGTAGAGAGAGCCGGGAGATTTTAAAAGCGCGGGAGATTTTAAAAGCGCGGGAGGAGAGAGAGCCGGGACAGTGAAAACAGCGCGAGAGCTGAGTGAGGCTTGACATTGAAAACAGCGCGGGAGGTGAGTGAGCCGGGACAGTGAAAACAGCGCGGGAGCTGAGTGAGGCTTGACATTGAAAACAGCGCGGGAGCTGAGTGAGCCGGGACATTGAAAACAGCGCGGGAGGTGAGTGAGCCGGGACAGTGAAAACAGCGCGGGATGTGAGTGAGCCGGGACATTGAAAACAGCGCGGGAGGTGAGTGAGCCGGGACAGTGAAAACAGCGCGGGAGGAGAGTGAGGCGGGACAGTGAAAACAGCGCGGGAGGAGAGAGAGCCGGGAGATTTTAAAAGCGCGGGAGATTTAAAAAGCGCGGGAGGAGAGACAGCCGGGACATTGAAAACAGCGCGGGAGGAAAGAGAGCCGGGACAGTGAAAACAGCACGAGGGTAGAGAGAGCCGGGAGATTTTAAAAGCGCGGGAGATTTAAAAAGCGCGGGAGGAGAGAGAGCCGGGACAGTGAAAACAGCGCGAGAGGTGAGTGAGCCGGGACAGTGAAAACAGCGCGGGAGCTGAGTGAGGCTTGACATTGAAAACAGCGCGGGAGGTGAGTGAGCCGGGACAGTGAAAACAGCGCGGGAGGTGAGTGAGCCGGGACATTGAAAACAGCGCGGGAGGTGAGTGAGCCGGGACAGTGAAAACAGCGCGGGAGGAGAGAGAGCCGGGACAGTGAAAACAGCGCGAGAGGTGAGTGAGCCGGGACAGTGAAAACAGCGCGGGAGTAGAGTGAGGCGGGACAGTGAAAACAGCGCGGGAGTAGAGTGAGGCGGGACAGTGAAAACAGCGCGGGAGGAGAGTGAGGCGGGACAGTGAAAACAACGCGGGAGGTGAGTGAGGCGGGACAGTGAAAACAGCGCGGGAGGAGAGAGAGCCGGGAGATTTTAAAAGCGCGGGAGATTTAAAAAGCGCGGGAGGAGAGACAGCCGGGACATTGAAAACAGCGCGGGAGGAAAGAGAGCCGGGACAGTGAAAACAGCGCGAGGGTAGAGAGAGCCGGGAGATTTTAAAAGCTCGGGAGATTTAAAAAGCGCGGGAGGAGAGAGAGCCGGGACAGTGAAAACAGCGCGAGAGGTGAGTGAGCCGGGACAGTGAAAACAGCGCAGGAGGAGAGAGCGCCGGGACAGTGAAAACAGCGCGGGAGGAGAGTGAGCCGGGACAGTGAAAACAGCGCGGGAGGTGAGTGAGCCGGGACAGTGAAAACAGCGCGGGAGCTGAGTGAGCCGGGACAGTGAAAACAGCGCGGGAGGTGAGTGAGCCGGGACAGTGAAAACAGCGCGGGAGGTGAGTGAGCCGGGACATTGAAAACAGCGCGGGAGGTGAGTGAGCCGGGACAGTGAAAACAGCGCGGGAGGAGAGAGAGCCGGGACAGTGAAAACAGCGCGAGAGGTGAGTGAGCCGGGACATTGAAAACAGCGCGGGAGGTGAGTGAGCCGGGACATTGAAAACAGCGCGGGAGGAAAGAGAGCCGGGAGATTTAAAAAGCGCGGGAGATTTAAAAAGTGCGGGAGGAGAGACAGCCGGGACATTGAAAACAGCGCGGGAGGAAAGAGAGCCGGGACAGTGAAAACAGCGCGAGAGGTGAGTGAGCCGGGACAGTGAAAACAGCGCGGGAGTAGAGTGAGGCGGGACAGTGAAAACAGCGCGGGAGTAGAGTGAGGCGGGACAGTGAAAACAGCGCGGGAGGAGAGTGAGGCGGGACAGTGAAAACAACGCGGGAGGTGAGTGAGGCGGGACAGTGAAAACAGCGCGGGAGGAGAGAGAGCCGGGAGATTTTAAAAGCGCGGGAGATTTAAAAAGCGCGGGAGGAGAGACAGCCGGGACATTGAAAACAGCGCGGGAGGAAAGAGAGCCGGGACAGTGAAAACAGCACGAGGGTAGAGAGAGCCGGGAGATTTTAAAAGCTCGGGAGATTTAAAAAGCGCGGGAGGAGAGAGAGCCGGGACAGTGAAAACAGCGCGAGAGGTGAGTGAGCCGGGACAGTGAAAACAGCACAGGAGCTGAGTGAGGCTTGACATTGAAAACAGCGCGGGAGGTGAGTGAGCCGGGACATTGAAAACAGCGCGGGAGGTGAGTGAGCCGGGACAGTGAAAACAGCGCGGGAGGAGAGAGAGCCGGGACAGTGAAAACAGCGCGAGAGGTGAGTGAGCCGGGACATTGAAAACAGCGCGGGAGGTGAGTGAGCCGGGACAGTGAAAACAGCGCGGGAGGAAAGAGAGCCGGGACAGTGAAAACAGCGCGAGGGTAGAGAGAGCCGGGAGATTTAAAAAGCGCGAGAGATTTTAAAAGCGCAGGAGCTGCGGGTCAGAGCAGGGATTTAAAAAGATCACGGCCTAGTTTCGGGAGCCGTTCGGAGGAGGAGGAGCAGTCTTTGTCCGCCTGCTGCACCTGCATGCTTACCTTCAGCGACTGGTGCACAAGGACACCCAGGTCCCGCTGCACACTCCCCGCTCCCAATTTACAACCATTCAGGTAGTAATCTGCCTTCCTGTTTTTGCTTCCAAAGTGAATAACCTCACACTTTCTTCTGGCCTGTAACTTTTAATCAGCAGGGAGAGAACCTGAGAACATCTGAGACCCTCAGAAGGTAAGAAGGTAAGTAAGTGATTTCACTCATTTTTACTTTTATACCTTTTTCAAATTGTGTGTGTCGGGGGAAACTGAAGTGACATCACAGAAAAGCTGTGGCCTAAGTGGCTGGTTGGGAATCTACACTAAATTAAAAAAATTAAGCATTGGTAACTAATTAAACATAATTACTGAATTAAAATTTAGAGGGGTATCTAAGCCAGAGATCGGAGAGTACTATATTTAGCTATCGCATTTATAGTAGAAATCTAGTGCTAGGAAACAGATAGTTAACAGTAACTTTAAATTTTTTTAAAAAACTTTTAACTTTAATTTACTAATTAATTGATGCAATGTCAGTTAGAGGGGTGCAGTGCTCTGACTGTGAGATGTGGCAGGGGTGCAGTGCTCTGACTGTGAGATGTGGCAGGCCCGGGAGGCTTCCAGCGTCACGAATGGCTTCATCTGCAGTAATTGCGGGGGCTGCCGGTGGGTGAGTATTTTAGTTTAAAACACATACCTTGCAGGAGCAGCACTTGGAATTTCGGAGGGAGCGGCGTGCATCCCGCACTCCCCACACACACTGCACTCCCCACACACACTGCACTCCCCGCACACACTGCACTCCCTGCACACACTGCACTCCCCTCGCACACACTGCACTCCCCTCGCACACTGCACTCCCCGCGCACACTGCACTCCCCACACACACTGCACTCCCCGCACACACTGCACTCCCCGCACACACTGCACTCCCCGCACCCACTGCACTCCCCGCACACACTGCACTCCCCGCACACACTGCACTCCCCACACACTGCACTCCCCACACACACTGCACTCCCCGCACACACTGCACTCCCCGCACACTGCACTCCCCACACACACTGCACTCCCCGCACACACTGCACTCCCCACACACACTGCACTCCCCGCACACTGCACTCCCCGCACACACTGCACTCCCCGCACACACTGCACTCCCCGCACACACCATCCCAGACCCTCCCCACACACACTGCACTCCCCGCACACACTGCACTCCTCACACACACTGCACTCCCCACTCACACTGCACTCCCCCCACACACTGCACTCCCCGCACACTGCACTCCCCGCACACACTGCACTCCCCCCACACACTGCACTCCCCGCACACACTGCACTCCCCGCACACACTGCACTCCCTGCACACACTGCACTCCCCGCGCAGACTGCACTCCCAGCACACACTGCACTCCCCGCACACACTGCACTCCCCACACACACTGCACTCCCCACACACACTGCACTCCCCACACACACTGCACTCCCCGCGCTCACTGCACTCCCCGCACATACTGCACTCCCCGCACACACTGCACTCCCCACACACACTGCACTCCCCGCACACACTGCACTCCCCGCACACACTGCACTCCCCACACACTGCACTCCCCACACAGACTGCACTCCCCACACACACTGCACTCCCCGCACACACTGCACTCCCCGCACACACTGCACTCCCCACACACACTGCACTCCCCGCACACACTGCACTCCCCGCACACACTGCACTCCCCACACACACTGCACTCCCCGCACACACTGCACTCCCCACACACACTGCACTCCCCACACACACTGCACTCCCCGCACAGACTGCACTCCCCGCACACACTGCACTCCCCACACACACTGCACTCCCCGCACACACTGCACTCCCCACACACACTGCACTCCCCGCACACACTGCACTCCCCACACACACTGCACTCCCCACACACACTGCACTCCCCACACAGACTGCACTCCCCACACACACTGCACTCCCCACACACACTGCACTCCCCGCACACACTGCACTCCTCACACACACTGCACTCCCCACACACACTGCACTCCCCACACACACTGCACTCCCCACACACACTGCACTCACTGCACTCCCCACACACACTGCACTCCCCGCACAAACTGCACTCCCCGCGCACATTGCACTCCCCACACACTGCACTACCCGCACACACTGCACTCCCCTCGCACACTGCACTCCCCATACACACTGCACTCCCCACACACACTGCACTCCCCACACACACTGCACTCCCCGCACACACTGCACTCCCCACACACACTGCACTCCCCGCACAAACTGCACTCCCCGCGCACACTGCACTCCCCACACACTGCACTACCCGCACACACTGCACTCCCCTCGCACACTGCACTCCCCATACACACTGCACTCCCCACACACACTGCACTCCCCACACACAATGCACTCCCCGCATACACTGCACTCCCCGCACAGACTGCACTCCCCGCACAGACTGCACTCCCCTCACACACTGCACTCCCCGCACACACTGCACTCCCCGCACAGACTGCACTCCCCACACACACTGCACTCCCCGCACACACTGCACTCCCCGCACACACTGCACTCCCCGCACACACTGCACTCCCCACACACTGCACTCCCCGCACAGACTGCACTCCCCACACACACTGCACTCCCCGCACACACTGCACTCCCCGCACACACTGCACTCCCCGCACACACTGCACTCCCCGCACACACTGCACTCCCCGCACACACTGCACTCCCCACACACACTGCACTCCCCACACACACTGCACTCCCCACACAGACTGGACTCCCCACACACACTGCACTCCCCACACACACTGCACTCCCCGCACACACTGCACTCCTCACACACACTGCACTCCCCACACACACTGCACTCCCCACACACACTGCACTCCCCACACACACTGCACTCACTGCACTCCCCACACACACTGCACTCCCCGCACAAACTGCACTCCCCGCGCACATTGCACTCCCCACACACTGCACTACCCGCACACACTGCACTCCCCTCGCACACTGCACTCCCCATACACACTGCACTCCCCACACACACTGCACTCCCCACACACACTGCACTCCCCGCACACACTGCACTCCCCACACACACTGCACTCCCCGCACACACTGCACTCCCCGCACACACTGCACTCCCCACACACACTGCACTCCCCGCACACACTGCACTCCCCGCACACACTGCACTCCCCACACACACTGCACTCCCCGCACACACTGCACTCCCCGCACACACTGCACTCCCCACACACACTGCACTCCCCACACAGACTGCACTCCCCACACACACTGCACTCCCCACACACACTGCACTCCCCGCACACACTGCACTCCTCACACACACTGCACTCCCCACACACACTGCACTCCCCACACACACTGCACTCCCCACACACACTGCACTCACTGCACTCCCCACACACACCGCACTCCCCGCACAAACTGCACTCCCCGCGCACATTGCACTCCCCACACACTGCACTACCCGCACACACTGCACTCCCCTCGCACACTGCACTCCCCATACACACTGCACTCCCCACACACACTGCACTCCCCACACACACTGCACTCCCCGCACACTCTGCACTCCCCACACACACTGCACTCCCCGCACAAACTGCACTCCCCGCGCACACTGCACTCCCCACACACTGCACTACCCGCACACACTGCACTCCCCTCGCACACTGCACTCCCCATACACACTGCACTCCCCACACACACTGCACTCGCCACACACACTGCACTCCCCGCGCTCACTGCACTCCCCGCACATACTGCACTCCCCGCACACACTGCACTCCCCGCACACACTGCACTCCCCGCACACACTGCACTCCCCACACACTGCACTCCCCACACAGACTGCACTCCCCACACACACTGCACTCCCCGCACACACTGCACTCCCCGCACACACTGCACTCCCCACACACTGCACTCCCCACACAGACTGCACTCCCCACACACACTGCACTCCCCGCACACACTGCACTCCCCGCGCACTGCACTACCCGCACACACTGCACTCCCCTCGCACACTGCACTCCCCATACACACTGCACTCCCCACACACACTGCACTCCCCACACACAATGCACTCCCCGCATACACTGCACTCCCCGCACACACTGCACTCCCCGCACACACTGGACTCCCCGCACACACTGCACTCCTCGCACACACTGCACTCCCCACACACACTGCACTCCCCACACACACTGCACTCCCCACAAAAACTGCACTCCCCGCACACACTGCACTCCCCACACACACTGCACTCCCCACACACACTGCACTCCCCACACACACTGCACTGCCTGCACACACTGCACTCCCCACACACACTGCACTCCCCGCACAAACTGCACTCCCCGCGCACACTGCACTCCCCACACACTGCACTACCCGCACACACTGCACTCCCCTCGCACACTGCACTCCCCATACACACTGCACTCCCCACACACACTGCACTCCCCACACACACTGCACTCCCCGCACACACTGCACTCCCCACACACACTGCACTCCCCGCACAAACTGCACTCCCCGCGCACACTGCACTCCCCACACACTGCACTACCCGCACACACTGCACTCCCCTCGCACACTGCACTCCCCATACACACTGCACTCCCCACACACACTGCACTCCCCACACACAATGCACTCCCCGCATACACACTGCACTCCCCACACACACTGCACTCCCCACACACACTGCACTCCCCACACACACTGCACTCCCCACACACACTGCACTCCCCACACACACTGCACTCCCCACACACACTGCACTCCCTGCACACACTGCACTCCCCACACACACTGCACTCCCCGCACAAACTGCACTCCCCGCGCACACTGCACTCCCCACACACTGCACTACCCGCACACACTGCACTCCCCTCGCACACTGCACTCCCCATACACACTGCACTCCCCACACACACTGCACTCCCCACACACACTGCACTCCCCACACACACTGCACTCCCCACAAACACTGCACTCCCCGCACACACTGCACTCCCCACACACACTGCACTCCCCGCTCACACTGCACTCCCCGCACACACTGCACTCCCCGCACACACTGCACTCACCACACACACTGCACTCCCCGCACAAACTGCACTCCCCGCGCACACTGCACTCCCCACACACTGCACTACCCGCACACACTGCACTCCCCTCGCACACTGCACTCCCCATACACACTGCACTCCCCACACACACTGCACTCCCCACACACACTGCACTCCCCACACACACTGCACTCCCCACACACACTGCACTCCCCGCACAAACTGCACTCCCCGCGCACACTGCACTCCCCACACACTGCACTCCCCACACACTGCACTACCCGCACACACTGCACTCCCCGCACACACTGCACTCCCCGCACAAACTGCACTCCCCGCGCACACTGCACTCCCCACACACTGCACTACCCGCACACACTGCACTCCCCGCACACACTGCACTCCCCGCACAAACTGCACTCCCCGCGCACACTGCACTCCCCACACACACTGCACTCCCCGCACACACTGCACTCCCCGCACACACTGCACTCCCCACACACACTGCACTCCCCGCACACACTGCACTCCCCGCACACACTGCACTCCCCACACACACTGCACTACCCGCACACACTGCACTCCCCACACACACTGCACTCCCCGCACAAACTGCACTCCCCGCGCACACTGCACTCCCCACACACTGCACTACCCGCTCACACTGCACTCCCCTCGCACACTGCATTCCCCACACACACTGCACTCCCCACACACACTGCACTCCCCACACACACTGCACTCACCACACACACTGCACTCCCCGCGCACACTGCACTCCCCACACACTGCACTACCCGCACACACTGCACTCCCCGCGCACACTGCACTCCCCACAAACTGCACTTCCCGCACACACTGCACTCCCCTCGCACACTGCACTCCCCATACACACTGCACTCCCCACACACACTGCACTACCCGCACACACTGCACTCCCCGCGCACACTGCACTCCCCACACACTGCACTACCCGCACACACTGCACTCCCCTCGCACACTGCACTCCCCATACACACTGCACTCCCCACACACACTGCACTCCCCACACACACTGCACTCCCCACACACACTGCACTCCCCACACACACTGCACTCCCTGCACACACTGCACTCCCCACACACACTGCACTCCCCGCACAAACTGCACTCCCCGCGCACACTGCACTTCCCACACACTGCACTACCCGCACACACTGCACTCCCCTCGCACACTGCACTCCCCACACACACTGCACTCCCCACACACACTGCACTCCCCACACACACTGCACTCACCACACACACTGCACTCCCCGCACAAACTGCACTCCCCGCACACACTGCACTCACCGCACACACTGCACTCCCCACACACACTGCACTCCCCACACACACTGCACTCCCCGCACACACTGCACTCCCCACACACATTGCACTCCCCACACACATTGCACTCCCCGCACACACTGCACTCCCCACACACACTGCACTCCCCACACACACTGCACTCCCCGCACACACTGCACTCCCCGCACACACTGCACTCCCCACACACATTGCACTCCCCACACACATTGCACTCCACGCACACACTGCACTCCCCACACACACTGCACTCCCCGCACAAACTGCACTCCCCGCGCACACTGCACTCCCCACACACTGCACTACCCGCACACACTGCACTCCCCTCGCACACTGCACTCCCCATACACACTGCTCTCCCCACACACACTGCACTCCCCGCATACACTGCACTCGCCACACACACTGCACTCGCCACACACACTGCACTCCCCGCACAAACTGCACTCCCCGCGCACACTGCACTCCCCTCGCACACTGCACTCCCCATACACACTGCACTCCCCACACACACTGCACTCCCCACACACACTGCACTCCACGCACACACTGCACTCCCCACACACACCGTCCCAGACACTCCCCCACACACACCATCCCAGACACTCCCCACACACACCATCCCAGACACTCCCCACACACAGTCACCCAGACACTCCCCACACACACCATCCCAGACACTCCCCACACACACCATCCCAGACACTCCCCACACACACCATCCCAGACACTCCCCACACACGCCGTCCCAGACACTCCCCCACACACACCATCCCAGCCTCACCCCCACACACACCATCCCAGACACTCCCCACACACACTATCCCAGACACTCCCCACACACACCATCCCAGACACTCCCCACACACACCATCCCAGACACTCCCCACACACACCATCCCAGACACTCCCCACACACACCATCCCAGACACCCCCCTCACACACCATCCCAGACACTCCCCACACACACCATCCCAGACACCCCCCACACACACCATCCCAGACACTCCCCACACACACCATCCCAGACACTCCCCACACACGCCGTCCCAGACACTCCCCCACACACACCATCCCAGCCTCACCCCCACACACACCATCCTAAACACTCCCCACACACACCATCCCAGACATTCCC
Organism: Scyliorhinus torazame; assembly: GCF_047496885.1. NCBI lineage: Eukaryota > Metazoa > Chordata > Chondrichthyes > Carcharhiniformes > Scyliorhinidae > Scyliorhinus > Scyliorhinus torazame. The sequence goes on from NC_092719.1 coordinate 223,130,411, forward strand.
CACACACACCATCCCAGACACTCCCCACACACACCATCCCAGACACTCCCCACACACACCATCCCAGACACTCCCCACACACACTCACCCAGACACTCCCCACACACACTCACCCAGACACTCCCCACACACACCATCCCAGAGACTCCCCACACACACTCACCCAGACACCCCCCACACACACTCACCCAGACACTCCCTACACACACCATCCCAGACACTCCCCACACACACCGTCCCAAACACTCCCCACACACACTCACCCAGACACTCCCCACACACACTCACCCAGACACTCCCCACACACCCCATCCCAGACACTCCCCACACACACTCACCCAGACACTCCCCACACACACTCACTCAGACACTCCCCAAACACACTCACCATGACACTCCCCACACACACTCACCCAGACACTCCCCACACACACTCACCCAGACACTCCCCAGACACACCATCCCAGTCACTCCCCACACACACTCACCCAGACACTCCCCACACACACCATCCCAGACACTCCCCACACACACCATCCCAAACACTCCCCAGACACACCATCCCAGACACTCCGCACACACACCATCCCAAACACTCCCCCACACACACCATCCCAGACACTCCCCACACACACCATCCCAGACACTCCCCACACACACCATCCCTGACACTCCCCCACACACACCATCCCAGACACCTCCCACACACACTCACCCAGACACTCCCCACACACACTCACCCAGACACTCCCCACACACACTCACCCAGACACTCCCCACACACACTCACCCAGACACTCCCCACACACACTCACCCAGACACTCCCCACACACACTCACCCAGACACTCCCCACACACACTCACCCAGACACTCCCCACACACACCGTCCCAGACACTCCCCACACACACTCACCCAGACACTCCCCACACACACTCGCCCAGACACTCCCCACACACACTCACCCAGACACTCCCCACACACACTCACCCAGACACTCCCCACACACACTCACCCAGACACTCCCCACACACACTCACCCAGACACTCCCCACACACACTCACCCAGACACTCCCCACACACACTCACCCAGACACTCCCCACACACACTCACCCAGACACTCCCCACACACACTCACCCAGACACTCCCCACACACACTCACCCAGACACTCCCCACACACACTCACCCAGACACTCCCCACACACGCTCACCCAGACACCCCCCACACACGCTCACCCAGACACTCCCCATACACACTCACCCAGACACTCCCCACACACACTCACCCAGACACTGCCCACACACACTCACCCAGACACTCCCCCACACACACTCACCCAGACACTCCCCACACACACTCACCCAGACACTCCCCACACACACTCAGCCAGACACCCCCCACACACACTCACCCAGACACTCCCCACACACACTCACCCAGACACTCCCCACACACACTCACCCAGACACTCCCCACACACACTCACCCAGACACTCCACACACACACTCACCCAGACACTCCCCCACACACACTCACCCAGACACTCCCCACACACACCATCCCAGACACTCCCCACACACACTCACCCAGACACTCCCCACACACACGCACCCAGACACTCCCCACACACACTCACCCTGACACTCCCCACACACACTCACCCAGACACTCCCCACACACACTCACCCAGACACTCCCCACACACACTCACCCAGACACTCCCCACACACACTCACCCAGACACTCCCCACACACACCATCCCAGACACTCCCCAGACACACTCACCTAGACACTCCCCACACGCACTCACCCAGACACTCACCCAGACACTCCCCACACACACTCACCCAGACACTCCCCACACACCCTCACCCAGACACTCCCCACACACATTCACCCAGACACTCCCCACACACACCATCCCAGACACTCCCCAGACACACTCACCTAGACACTCCCCACACGCACTCACCCAGACACTCACCCAGACACTCCCCACACACACTCACCCAGACACTCCCCACACACACGCACCCAGACACTCCCCACACACACTCACCCAGACACTCCCCACACACACTCACCCAGACACTCCCCACACACACTCACCCAGACACTCCCCACACACTCACCCAGACACTCCCCACACACACTCACCCAGACACTCCCCAGACACACTCACCCAGACACTCCCCACACACACTCACCCAGACACTCCCCACACACACTCACCCAGACACTCCCCACACACACTCACCCAGACACTCCCCACACACACTCACCCAGACACTCCCCACACACACTCACCCAGACACTCCCCACACACACTCACCCAGACACTCCCCACACACACTCACCCAGACACTCCCCACACACACTCACCCAGACACTCCCCACACTCACCCAGACAGTCCCCACACACACTCACCCAGACACTCCCCACACACACTCACCCAGACACTCCCCACACACACTCACCCAGACACTCCCCACACACACTCACCCAGACACTCCCCACACACCCTCACCCAGACACTACCCACACACACTCACCCAGACACTCCCCACACACACTCACCCAGACACTCCCCACACACACTCACCCAGACACTCCCCACACACACTCACCCAGACACTCCCCACACACACTCACCCAGACACTCCCCACACACACTCACCCAGACACTCCCCACACACACTCACCCAGACACTCCCCACACACACCATCCCAGACACTCCCCAGACACACTCACCTAGACACTCCCCACACACACTCACCCAGACACTCCCCACACACACTCACCCAGACACTCACCCAGACACTCCCCACACACACCATCCCAGACACTCCCCAGACACACTCACCTAGACACTCCCCACACACACTCACCCAGACACTCCCCACACACACTCACCCAGACACTCCCCACGCACACTCACCCAGACACTCCCCACACACACTCACCCAGACACTCCCCACACACACTCACCCAGACACTCCCCACACACACTCACCCAGACACTCCCCACACACACTCACCCAGACACTCCCCACACACACTCACCCAGACACTCCCCACACACACTCACCCAGACACTCCCCACACACACCGCCCCAGACACTCCCCACACACACTCACCCAGACACTCCCCACACACACTCGCCCAGACACTCCCCACACACACTCACCCAGACACTCCCCACACACACTCACCCAGACACTCCCCACACACACTCACCCAGACACTCCCCACACACACGCACCCAGACACTCCCCACACACACTCACCCAGACACTCCCCACACACACTCACCCAGACACTCCCCACACACACTCACCCAGACACTCCCCACACACTCACCCAGACACTCCCCACACACACTCACCCAGACACTCCCCAGGCACACTCACCCAGACACTCCCCACACACACTCACCCAGACACTCCCCACACACACTCATCCAGACACTCCCCACACACACTCACCCAGACACTCCCCACATACACTCACCCAGACACTCCCCACACACACTCACCCAGACACTCCCCACACACACTCACCCAGACACTCCCCACACACACTCACCCAGACACTCCCCACACACACTCACCCAGACACTCCCCACACACACTCACCCAGACACTCACCCAGACACTCCCCACACACACCATCCCAGACACTCCCCAGACACACTCACCTAGACACTCCCCACACACACTCACCCAGACACTCCCCACACACACTCACCCAGACACTCCCCACACACACTCACCCAGACACTCCCCACACACACTCACCCAGACACTCCCCACACACACTCACCCAGACACTCCCCACACACACTCACCCAGACACTCCCCACACACACTCACCCAGACACTCCCCACACACACTCACCCAGACACTCCCCACACACACTCACCCAGACACTCCCCACACACACTCACCCAGACACTCCCCACACACACTCACCCAGACACTCCCCACACACACTCACCCAGACACTCCCCACACACACTCACCCAGACACTCCCCACACACACTCACCCAGACACTCACCCAGACACTCCCCACACACACCATCCCAGACACTCCCCAGACACACTCACCTAGACACTCCCCACACACACTCACCCAGACACTCCCCACACACACTCACCCAGACACTCCCCACACACACTCACCCAGACACTCCCCACACACACTCACCCAGACACTCCCCACACACACCGTCCCAGACACTCCCCACACACACTCACCCAGACACTCCCCACACACACTCGCCCAGACACTCACCACACACACTCACCCAGACACTCCCCACACACACTCACCCAGACACTCCCCACACACACTCACCCAGACACTCCCCACACACACTCACCCAGACACTCCCCACACACACTCACCCAGATACTCCCCACACACACTCACCCAGACACTCCCCACACACACTCACCCAGACACTCCCCACACACACTCACCCAGACACTCCCCACACACACTCACCCAGACACTCCCCACACACACTCACCCAGACACTCCCCACACACACTCACCCAGACACTCCCCACACACACTCACCCTGACACTCCCCACACACACTCACCCTGACACTCCCCACACACACTCACCCACACACTCCCCACACACACTCACCCAGACACTCCCCACACACACTCACCCAGACACTCCCCACACACACTCACCCAGACACTCCCCACACACACTCACCCAGACACTCCCCACACACACTCACCCAGACACTCCCCACACACACTCACCCAGACACTCCCCACACACACTCACCCAGACACTCCCCACACACACTCACCCAGACACTCCCCACACACACCGTCCCAGACACTCCCCACACACACTCACCCAGACACTCCCCACACACACTCGCCCAGACACTCCCCACACACACTCACCCAGACACTCCCCACACACACTCACCCAGGCACTCCCCACACACACTCACCCAGACACTCCCCACACACACTCACCCAGACACTCCCCACACACACTCACCCAGACACTCCCCACACACACTCACCCAGACACTCCCCACACACACTCACCCAGACACTCCCCACACACACTCACCCAGACACTCCCCACACACACTCACCCAGACACTCCCCACACACACTCACCCACACACTCCCCACACACTCACCCAGACACTCCCCACACACACTCACCCAGACACTCCCCACACACACTCACCCAGACACTCCCCACACACACTCACCCAGACACTCCCCACACACACTCACCCAGACACTCCCCACACACACTCACCCAGACACTCCCCACACACACTCACCCAGACACTCCCCACACACACTCACCCAGACACTCCCCACACACACTCACCCAGACACTCCCCACACACACTCACCCAGACACTCCCCACACACACTCACCCAGACACTCCCCACGCACACTCACCCAGACACTCTTCACACACACTCACCCACACACTCCCCACACGCTCACCCAGACACTCCCCACACACACCGTCCCAGCCAACAAGCCGGCAGCGAGGAGAGCGGACACCGTTTCACAGACGCCGAGCTGGAGCCCCTCCTGGACGCGGTGGAGGAGAGGCGGGTGGCCCTGTACCCCGGCCCGGGAAGCAGGCTACCAGCTGCCGCCGTTCACCATGCCAGGGCGCAGGGGGCAGAGGCCGCGGGCGCCACGGGGAACACCGTCCGGGCCGGCCATCAGAGCCGTATAAAACTGCACGAGCACCTCAGGATGGCCAGGGTGAGTGGGCAGCGTGTGCCCCTGGCACTAACCTCATTCCACACACGGAACCCTATCCCCCCATCCCCCACCCAGGGGGCAGCTGAACCGTCACCCTGCAGACAGCACCCATACCGGCCGCCATGACCAGGTGCCCGGACCACTGAGGCCCCCAGCTACCCACCCCCTGGGCTGCATGCGTGGGACTGTCTAACACTGTCGCATTCTGTTTTCCACCCCCCCCCCCTCCAGGAGATGGCTGCCCATAACTGCGGGCAGGGGGAGGAGCCTGGAGGGGGGCCGTGGGCCTGCGGCCCATCACCGCAGCTGAACACTGGGCCCTGGACGTGGTCGGCAGGCCCGAGGAAGGGGAAGTCGCTGGGGTGGAAGTGAGACCCGACATACCTGCGGACCACCCAACACGACCCTCACCCCCACACCAGGAATCGCCGTGAGTGCCAGGATGAGGGTGTCGAGCACACTGCCCGGGTATCGGGCACAGACGTGGATGGTGCACATCTGATGGTCACATATCAGCTGCACGTTCATCGAGTCAAACTCCTTTCAGTTTGTGTACTGCGGCCTGTCATCTGCAGGTTCCCCGTCTATCACCCCGTGGACCCGGGGCATCCCGGCGATGGTGGTGAATCCAGCTGTCCGGGCATCCTGGTGGGCTCGGTCAGGGGGTGTATTGAGCCCCCTGGGCCTCGGTAACAGCGCGGGTACACCTGAGCACCGAGGTCTGTGAGATCCCGGACAGGTCCCCACTCGGACCTGGAAGGAACCCCTAGCGTAAAGGTTCAGGGCGACCGTCACTTTGATAACCACCAGGAGTGGGTGGCCTCCTCCATACCCCCGCGGTGCCAGGTGTGCCACCATCTGGCAGATAAGCCGCACTGTCCCCCTGCTCAGCCAGAGTCTTCGGCAGGTCCTCGAATGCCAGGCGCAGCCAGTATATGGGAGGCGCCTCCTTTGAACCTCCGCCTCCTCGGCCTGGTGCTCTGGGGCTGCAGATTCCTCCTCTGCCTCGAGCAGCTCCGGCTTGTACAGCCGCAGGGCATCCCCCGGGGCTGCGGCGACCAGCAGGAAGGCCCCCATTGCTGGTTGAATTCCAATATCCATTCCTGCAGGGGGTGAAAGGCTGACATGTTAGTGTGGTGCGTACCCCCCGTCCCCAACCAGGTCCACCGAGCTACCTGGTGGCCCCGGTTGGCACTCCGGGCACTGCCCGTACATGTCCCCCCACCCATCCCGTACCCCTGTGCTAGGGGTACAGTCACGGTCGATGTCAGGCGGCAGAACCAGAGGCAAGGTGGCTGGTCAGGTGGGGTGCGCAACAAGATGGCTGCCATGCAGGCCGCGGCAATGGCAGTCCATGCCTGGGGACATCCCCAATCCCGTGGGGGGTCCCCCAGGTCACTTGGCCCGTTCCCCCGACACCCCCCCCCCCCCCCACTCCCGGCCTGCCCGGTCAGTGTCCGGCCCAGCAGCTCACGGTCGCACCTCCCCATGTCCTCCCTCATCTCTCTCCCTCATCAGTCACGATGAGGTTTCACGCTGTCGGGAAGTCGGCCCATCGGAGACGGAGAATCGCGGAGCCCCCGGGGATACCGGGCCCGCTAATGATATGCAAACGGTGTTTATTGTACCCGCATTTCGGAGCATGTGGAGTCAGCCTTTCCCAATCAATCATTCTTCAATCGCTTAATCTAGGCAGAGTAAATCTAAAATGCAGATGAATCAGCCGAGATTTTGCATTCTGGACATTGTCTCCATTTCGAAACACGAGAGTCATTCTGCCCTGATTTAACCAGAGTTCAAATTCCACCGAGACAAACTGGGAAATCCAATTTAGCAAATCAAACAATTTAAAGATTTCGGTCAAGTCGCACCCTACTCGTCCAAATTCCCATGGACACAAGCTGACCCGGTCCAGCCATTCCTCAGGAGACAACCCTCCCGTTCCAGGTATCAGTCCTGGGAAATCTCCTCTGAACCGCTCCAAATGCATTTTCACCTTTCCTTCAATAAATTATTATGAATTCATTGTTTTTACTTCGGAGCTGTTTGATTGTCCTGGTGCGGCCATCAATTCACACGAGACGGAGAGTTGAAGTGAACAGTGGCTTTAATCAGCTAGAACTGTGCCTGCCTGCAACTGCTCTGCACTGAGAGCCGCCGACAGGGCAGCAGCTCTATATACCTCCCCCGAGGGGGCGGAGCCCACAAGGGCACCAACATGATACAATCCAATGTAATGTAATGCAATGGTCCATAGGTGGAGCCCACAAGGGCATCAACATAGTACAAAACAAAGAACAAAGAAATGTACAGCACAGGAACAGGCCCTTCGGCCCTCCAAGCCCGTGCCGACCATGCTGCCCGACTAAACTACAATATTCTACACTTCCTGGGTCCGTATCCCTCTATTCCCATCCTACTCATGTACTAACAATGTAATGTAATGTGATGCAGTGGTGAATGGTTGCCGTAATATATTCACCACATGTCCTTCCGTTGCGGCCTCCAAAACTAAGCACGTCTTACTTTGTTGCCCCTATTTTGAGAATGTAGAGCCCACGGATTCTGAACTATTTCGCTCTATCGCAGACTCTGGAAAAGCGAAGCACGTGTTTGGAAATTCCTCAGCGGCTACCCCTTCAGTTGAAGCGGCCATACAAGTGGCTGGAGTTACCGGCCCTGTTCTGGATGTCAGAGCATATATGAATGTCACCTGGGACACAGTGTGTAACGCTCTCATATTTCTGAGTCCAAAGTTGGTAATGAATGCCTCTGTAATCCTGTGTTGCACCGATCGAGCTGACGTCTCTATGATGAGGTGTTACACCAAGGCCCCCATCCGACCTCTCAAGTAGATTGCAAAGATCTCGACGCCAGTACTTGAAGGAAGAAAGCAAATTACTGCGGATGCTGGAATCTGAAAACGGAAGAGAAAACGCTGGAAAATCTCAGCAGGTCTGGCAGGTAGGGAGAGAAAAGAGCGAACGTTTCGAGTCCATCTGACCCTTTGTCAAAGACTCTTGAGGGAAGAATATTGGAGTTTGCCCCAGTGCCCTGGCCAATATTCATCCCTCGCCCAACTTCAGTAAAACAGATTCTCTGATCATTATCACATTGCTGTTTGTGAGAGATTGTTGTGAGCAAATTGTGCTGCCAGATTTCCTACATTGGAACAGTGTCTCCACCATTTCAAAAAAGTATTTTTCTGTCCAGGGAGATGCAGTTTGTGAAAGACACAACAGTCATTCTGTCCCTGAGCTAGCCAGAGTTCAAATTCCACCGAGACAAACTGTGAAATCCAATTTAGCAAATCAACCCAGAGAAAATAAGCATCAAAGCAGGCCAGAGTTTTATAGAGAAACAGCTGGGCTCCCTTGGGGGGGAGGGGGGGGGGGAGAGGCCGATGTCCTCACACAGCCTGGGCCCAGGTCTGAACAAAAACATAGAAACAAACATAGAAAATAGAAGCAGGAGGAGGCCATTCGGCCCCTCGAGCCTGCTCCCCCATTCATTATCACGGCTGATCATCAAGTTCAATACCCTGATCCCGCCTCCCCCCATATCTGTGGATCCCTTTAGCCCCAAGAGCTGTATCTAATTCCTTCTTGAAATCACACAACACTTTGGCCTCAACTACTTTCTGTGGAGTGAATTCCACAGATTCCCCGCTCTCTGGGTGAAGAAATTTCTCCTCACCTCAGTCCTAAAAGGTTTACCCCTTATCCTCAAACTATGACCCCTAGTTCTGGTCTCCCCGCCATCGGGAACATTCTTTCTGATCTACCCTGTCTAATCCTGTTAGAATTTTATAAGTTTCTATGAGATTCCCTCTCACTCTTCTAAACTCCAATGGATAGAATCCTGATGAATTTAGTGGGCGGGATTCTCCCTTCTGGGGACTAAGTCCCCACTCCGGCGGGAAAACCGGCGCCAACCATTCCGGCATCAACAGCCCCCGAACGTGAGCAATTCTCTGAACGTTCGGGGGCTAGGTGGATGCAGGGGTGGTTGGCGCCGCTCCAGCCGGTGGCGAAGGGCCGGCACATTTCCGCGCATCTTCTCCGCGCGCGGCCCCTGGGCAATATGGCGGAGCCCGACAGGGGCCCGGCACGGAGGAAAGAAGTCCCCCATGGAACCAGCCCGCCCGCAGACCGGTAGGTCCCGATCGTGGGCCAGGCCACCGTGGGGTCGGATCCCCCCCGCGCCCTCCCCGAGGATCGCCCCTGCACACTCACCTGCCAGGCCCCGCCATGCGTGAGGTGAGTAATTAATGCCGGCGGGACTGACCAAAACTGGACGGCCGCTCGGCCCATCGGGGCCTGGAGAATAGACGGGAGGGGGCCGCTGTCAACGGCCCCCGACCGGTGTGGCGGGAATCCCGCCACTGCCTGAAAAACGGCACCAGAGAACAGGGCAGCCAGGCCTTCCCTTGATAGGTGTAGCCCCTCGTGTATAAAAACACTGACCTGGGTGCAGGCCGGTGAAGGAGACTCTCCGAGGAGTGGTGGTGATTTGATTGTAACGAGTAATAAACCTCTTTGTGTTCTAACCTACCTGCTAATGGTGGCTGTTTACCTCAGATCAAATACTGGTGACGAGAATTCATTGGAGCTGCTGTCGATACTGATTGCTACACGCCCGGTCTACGTCATCAGGCCCCACTGGAAGTCATCACCAAGCCACAGATCGGGAAGTTGGAGCCATTCAATGCAGATACGGATGACTGGGGACAGTTCATAGAGAGGATGCAGTTCTTCTTCCGCACGGACGCGATTATTGACGACGAGCGCCAAACTAGCCTTGCTGACAGCTTGTAGGGGGCACACGTACAGCATTACAAAAAGCCTAACCCACCCGGATCCTCCAGACACCCACTCGATCGGCTCCCTCCGTAACCTTGGTGGGGGAGCATTTTGACCCAAAGCCGTCAATGATAAAGCGTCGTTTCCGGGTCCAAAGGCCATCGAATTTATGGCTCGCCGCAGGAAACTAGCTGAGTCCTAGGTGAGTTTGGAGCAACCCTGAGTGAAGTACTACGTGACCGGTTAGTGTGCGGGATCCGTGTTGGGGCCACGCAAAGTAAACTACTAGCCGAAGCTCATTTTGACCTCAAAACAACCGTGGAAGTTATGGTGTCCAGGGAATGCTGAACAGGGACTCCCGGAACTCTAGGAGATGGCGGTGCTCCATTTTGGGAACCAAAACAGGACCCGCACACAGCCCACTAGCACCGAAGTACCAACATTGGGACACCTACAGGAAAGGGGCGAGATGGCGGGATAGGCCCCAGGAACATTGCCAAAACCTTTCCGCTGACCAGGAGCACCGGGAGTATTATCACCGGCCGGCCGCAGTAGCAGCGGGATGCAGGGATCCGGGGAACAGGAGGCCCCCTGAGGAGCCACCGACCCGTCGCACCGCCAGTCGCGTCTGCCCCGCCCGTGACAGGGCCCAGTACGTGGAGGACGAAGACGGTCAATACCGACAATTACATTGTGTGGCGGCACCAGGAATTGCACCCGTCCAAATCTCACTCCAGGTTAAACGACCACACGACCCACATGGAACTCGATACCGGGGAAGCCGTGTCTGTCATTAGTCACCACACCTTTAACCGCACACGATCCGAGATTCGTCCACTGACTCTCCAGGATACCAATGCAAGGTTAGCGTCCTACACGGGGGAGCCTCTCGTGATTCCGGGCACGACCACCGTCCCCATTGAATATGGTCGCCACTCAGCACACTTACCCCTGGTCGTTGTACATGGGAGCGGCCCGAGCCTGTTCGGACGTGACTGGCTTCGGACCCTCCGTTTAGGCTGGCAGAAGGTTTACCAAATGCACCCACATGGCCCTGAAGGCATACTTACCAGATTTCCGACCGTATTCCAGGAAGGTTTGGTGTCCATCGGGGGGCCGAAGCTCGAATAAGCGTGGACCCCCATGGCCCAGCCACGCTATTTCCATGCCCGCCCCGTTCCATATGCCTTAAAGTAGATGTGAAGTTGGACCGCATGGAGAACCTGAGCATCACTGAGTACAAGTTTCCGATTGGGCGACGCCTGTCGTACTGGTAATGAAACCCGACGGGCCGGTGGGTCTCTGCGGAGATTATAAAATGATAGTAAACCAGGTATCACACTTAGACCGTTATCCAGTCTTCAGGATCGAGGATCTGTATGTCCAGCTCAGTGGTGGACTTAGAACAAAGAACAAAGAAAAGTACAGCACAGGAACAAGCCCTTTGGCCCTCCAAGCCTGCGCCGACCATGCTGCCCGTCTAAACTAAAATCTTCCACTAAGCATTCACCAAGCTAGATATGAGCCACGGGTTCGGCTGGTCCTGGCTCTGCTGTCTCATTTTGACCCCTCTAGACCACTCTTACTGACCTGCGACACACCCCGTTACAGCATCGGGGCCGTGCTAGTCCACATAATGGAAGATGGTTCTGAGTGTCCCATCACACTAGCGTCTAGGACATTGGCCGACACAGAAAAGCAGTACGCACAAGTGGAGAAAAAGGACTGGCCGTGGTATTCAGTGTAAAATCCACCAGTATGTCTACGGCACCACTGCACTGTCCTGATGGACCACAAGCCCCTTCTGCGGCTCTTCAAGGAGGACCGTGCGGCTCCTCCCATAGCCTCTGCTCGTATCCAGCGCCGGGTGCTATTCGGCAGCATATGAGTACAATCCCATTAATTTCCCGAAAACCATTTCTCTACTAATATTAATTTCCTTCAGCTGCTCACTAAATTTGTGTTTCTCAGAACCTCTGGCACATTATTCCTGTCTTCCTTTGCTCCCCTCTCTGAATGGCCACGTTTCAGACTGTGAGTTCAGACTGTTGAAGGTACGGGAGAGACGGGCTGGTCGGTGGCACCTGTCCCAGATCACTGTGGTTGGAATATCGTGAAGAGACATTCCTCACCTCACTCACTCCATTCACCACCCCACCCTGAACCCCCCTTGTCCAATCCCCACCCCATTGGCAGCACTGTGTCCACTGGGGGTGAAAGAGTAATGAGAGAAAAACCCAGGACAAATGAGGGGAATCTATTTTGGGAAATTCCTCTTAGACACCCCCCAGACAATTGAAAACAGTCCAGAAGATCTTTAATTTGACTCATTCATGGGGTGTGAGCTTCGCTGACATGGGCTGCTCACCCCGAATTAAGAAACAAATGCTTGGTAATTACTTATTGAATCAGTATTTTAATATATTCGGGTGATGATACTGGGCAGTTAGGGAGGGAGGTCCAGGCTGTTGCCCCAGCGACAGTGAAGGAACGGTGATATATTTCCCAGTCAGGGTGGTGAGTGACTTGGAGGGGAACCCCCAGGTGGTGGGGTTCCCAGGTATCTGCTGCTCTTGTCCTTCGAGATGGTAGTGGTCGTGGGTTTGGAACCTTGGTGAGTTACTGCAGTGAATCTTGTAGATGGTGCACACGGCTGCCACTGTTTGTCAGTGGGGGAGGGTTTGAATGTTTGTGGAAGGGGGAGCAATCAAGCGGGGCTGCTTTGTCCTGGATGGTGTCGAGCTCCCTGAGTGTTGATGGAGCTGCGCTCATCCAGGCAAGTGGAGAGTATTCCATCACACTCCTGACTTGTGCCTTGTAGATGGTGGACAGGCTTTGGGTCAGGGTGGGGGGTGGGGGCATTGAGGGGAGGGGGGGGGGGGGGGGGGGGGGTGCTGTCAGGAGGTGAGTTACCCACCGCTGGAGTCCCAGTCTCCGATCTGCTCTTGCAGCCACAGTATTTATGTGGACAGTTTTGTTTCTGGTCAGTGATAACACCCACCAATAATGGGATGATCTTGACGTTTGTGTGGGCTGGTTAGTAAGGTGTTCTCGGAGAGGATCAACAGGGGTGGGTTGGGGGGGAGGGGGCATTGCTTTGCAAAGCTTGATAAAATACTATTGGGAAGCAAACATTGCAATGGTTAGGACATGGATGGTGGAGGAGAGGTCAGTTTGGGAGCTGATGGAGGATGTCGCATGTAAGGGGGCCAGTTTGAGGGCACTGATTTGCGATAATCATGGCTGGGTTGAATGCGAGAATCCCGGGCTGACGGCAGGTGGGGATAGAATATTTTCAGGATTTGTTTGTTGGAGGGAAGTTTGCAGACCTGGAGGAGCTGGGGGAGTGGGGGGTGGTGGTGGTGGGGGGGGGGGGGGGGGCGGTGTGTGGGGGCGGTGGGCGGTGTGGGGGGGGGGGGCGGTGTGGGGGCGGCATTGGGGGCTGGAGTGAGGCTTTGCGGATCCTTGGTCAATTGAAATGAATGAAATGAAATGAAAATAAAAATCCCTTATTGTCACAAGTAGGCTTCAAATGAAGTTACTGTGAAAAGCCCCTAGTCGCCACATTCCAGTACCTGTTCGGGGAGGCTGCTACGGGAATTGAACCGTGCTGCTGGCCTGCCTTGGTCTGCTTTCAAAGCCAGCGATTTAGCCCAGTGCTAAACAGCCCTGATGTGAAGTGCAGTCACTCTCACCTCACCTCTGGCATTCACCCTCGCCGTACGCAAGACTATCATAGATTGTCATAGAATTTACAGTGCAGAAGGAGGCCATTCGGCCCATCGAGTCATCTCATGTCTCATCCAGTTCAAAGTGGTGTGCAGGGCCCACATGACGGTGTCCAGGGTGAGTTGGTTCTTTTCGGAGAGGCAGATAGGTTTGGCTGGTGGATCATGTTCATATGTTCGGGGGCGTGTCCCAGGTTGAAGAGGTTTTGAGAGGGACTTTCGGATGTAATGTCAAAGATTGTTGGGGAAAAGGTAGCCCCGGGTTCGCAGGTGGCGATATTTGAAGTGTGGGAGGATCCGGGAGTACAGGTGGGGAAGAGGTCGATGTGTTCGCCCTTTGCCTCCCTGATAGTCCGGAGATGGATTCTGCTGTGCTGCCGGGACACAGACCCCGAGGGCAGGAGTGTGGGTGAGCAACTTGGCAGAGGTTTTGCATTTGGAGGAGATCAAGTTCGGCATTCGAGGTGCGGAGGGAGGAGTTCACCTCGAGGTGGAAGCTCTTCATCAACTTCTTTGAGAAGTATTGAGTCTTCTGCCGTGGTGGGGGGGAGGCTTGTTTATTCTGTTTGGGCGATGGGGTTTTGTGTGGCAGTGGGGAGAGTGGGGGGTGTTTGTAGGGGGATCTGTAGGGAGGGGGTATGTTTCCTGTTGCCGTAGTTGGCTTTTGTTTTTCATTGTTATGTATAGATTTTAAAATGCCTTCAATAAAATGGTAACCCCCAGGATGTTGATTGTGGGGGATTCAGCGATGGTAATGCCATTGAATGTCAAGGGGCGGTGGTTAGATCCTCTCCTGTAGGAGATGGACATTGCCTGGCACTTGTGTGGCACGAATGTAACTTGCCACTTGTCAGCCCCGAGCCTGGATAATGTCCAGGTCTCGCTGCATTTGGACAGGGACTGCTTCATTATCTGAGGGGTCGCCAATGGTGCTGAACATCCGCAAACATCCCCACTTCGGGCCTTGTGATGGAAGGGAGGCCGTTGATGAAGCAGCTGAAGATGGTTGGGCCTGGGATACTCTGCTGAGGAACTCCTGCAGTGATGTCCTGGAACTAAGATGATTGTCCTCCAACCACCACAACCATCTTCCTTTGTACCGGGTAAGACTCCAACCAGCGGAGAGTTTTCCCCCTGATTCCCATTGACCCAGTTTAGCTCGGGCTCCTTGATGTCACACTCAGTCAATTGAAATGAATGAAATGAAATGAAAATAAAAATCCCTTATTGTCACAAGTAGGCTTCAAATGAAGTTACTGTGAAAAGCCCCTAGTTGCCACATTCCAGTACCTGTTCGGGGAGGCTGCTACGGGAATTGAACCGTGCTGCTGGCCTGCCTTGGTCTGCTTTCAAAGCCAGTGATTTAGCCCTGTGCTAAACAGCCCTGATGTGAAGTGCAGTCACTCTCACCTCACCTCTGGCATTCCGCTCTTTTGTCCATGTTTGAACCGAGGCTGTAATGAGGCCAGGAGCTGAGTGACCCTGGCGGAACCCAAACTGAGAGTCCGTGAGCAGATCTCTGGTGTATAAGTGTTGGTCGGGTAAGACATATCCAGGTGGAGGATCCTGGGATTACACTGGAAAGTATAACTTGGCGATGATTTGGATTTCTTTATTGTTACGTGCACTGAGGTACAGTGAAAATTTTGTTCTGCGTACAGCTCAAACAGATCATTCCGTTCATCAAAAGAAAATACATAATAAGGCAAACATAAAATACACAATGTAAATACATAGACACAGGCATCGGGTGAAGCATACGCTGTGTAGTACTGCTCAGTAGAGAAGATGTGTAGAGGTCAGTTCAGTCCATAAGAGGGTCATTTAGGAGTCTGGTGACAGTGGGGAAGAAGCTGTGTTTGAGTCTGTCCGTGTGTGTTCTCAGACTTCTGTATCTCCTGCCCGATGGAAGAAGTTGGAAGAGTGAGTAAGCCGGGTGGGAGGGGTCTTTGATTATGCTGCCTGCTTTCCCCAGGCAGCGGGAGGTGTAGATGGAGTCAATGGATGGGAGGCAGGTTCATGTGATGGACTGGGCGGTGTTCACGACTCTCTGACGTTTCTTGGTCTTGGGCTGAGCTGTTGCCATACCAGGCTGTGATGCAGCCCGATAGGATGCTTTCTATGGTGCATGTGTAAAAGTTGGTAAGAGTCAATGTGGACAGGCCAAATTTCCTTAGTTTCCTGAGGAAGTATAGGCGCTGTTGTGCTTTCTTGGTGGTAGCGTCGACGTGGGTGGACCAGGACAGATTTTTGGTGAAATGCACACCTGGGAATTTGAAACTGCTAACCATCTCCACCTCAGCCCCGTTGATGCTACATAGATACATAGAATTTACAGTGCAGAAGGAGGCCATTCGGCCCATCGAGTCTGCACCGGCTCTTGGAAAGAGCACCCTACCCAAGTCCACACCTCCACCCCATCCCCATAACCCAGAAACCCCACCCAGCACTAAGGGCAATTTTGGACACTAAGGGCAATTTAGCATAGCCAATCCACCTAACCTGCACATCTTTGGACTGTTGGAGGAAACCGGAGCACCCGGAGGAAACCCACGCAGACACGGGGAGAACGTGCAAACTCCGCACAGACAGTGACCCAGCGGGGAATCGAACCTGGGACCCTGGAGCTGTGAAGCAATTGTGCTAACCACCATGCTACCGTGCTGACAGGGGTGTGTACAGTACTTTGCTTCCTGACGTCAATGACAAGCTCTTTAGTTTTGCTGACATTGAGGGAGAGATTGTTGTCCTTACACCACTCCACTCTAACTCCCTCCTGTTTTCTGACTTATCGTTGTTCGAGATCTGATCCACTACAGTCGTCGTCAGCAAATGTTTAGATGGAGTTGGAGCCAGATTTTGCCATGCAGTTATGTGTGTACAGGGAGTAGAGTAGGGGGCTAAGTACGCAGCCTTGCGGGGCGCCGGTGTTGAGGACTATTGTGGAGGAGGTGTTGTTGTTCATTCTTACTGATTGTGGTCTGTTGGTCAGAAAGTCGAGGATCCAGTTGCAGAGTGGGGAGCCAAGTCCTAGGTTTTGGAACTTCGATATGAGCTTGGCTGGGATTGTGGTGTTGAAGGCGGAGCTGTAGTCAATAAATAGGAGTCTGATGTAGGAGTCCTTGTTGTTGAGATCTCAACATTCTCGGGGTATGGAGTTGATGTGCCTCATGTCCAATCTTTCGAAGCACTTCATTATGATCGATGTCAAGGCCACCGGACGGTAGTCATTGAGGCACGTTGCCTGGTTCTTCTTCGGCACCGTTATGATGGTGGTCTTCTTGAAGCAGGTGGGGACCTCGGAACAGAGTCGGGAGAGGTTGAAGATGAAGACACTTACCTTCTGTATGATACAATCTGTGCCATCGTCGGGAACTGTTCCTGTTCTCTTATACTGAGAGTGAGTCAGTACCCATCACACTAACTGGCAATGCGTCACTGCTCTCTCGGTAGAGGAGCCAGACAACATCCAGTCTGTACCTGGTCTTCCAGTAAAACTGTGACTCTCGTCCAATTTTAGTACATTTTGAAGTGACTTAATCAGATCATTTCTCGGAGTCCTGATTAGTGAGTACGCTCATCGTTATAACCTCCCGAGGCCCACGCAGAAACCATCATGTATCATCCCATGCGGCCCGTGGAGAACAAGCTTCTTAGGAAGGGGGGAGGGGGCGAAGGCCCACTCAGCTGGGGCTCATTAAAAGCCGTCCCGAGCAGGGACTGTCATGTCGGTTGTCCAAACGGGGATGGTGATAATTACTGCTGTGGGCAGCTTATTGCT